>NC_141344.1:25728085-25963085 GCF_057382095.1 Aulonocara sp. 'chitande type north' Nkhata Bay | reverse complement strand
CAACTTTATTGTATTTAAAGTTTTGAGGGATAAACCTCTTAAATTTCTCCAAGTAGAAATATATGTAAACAAAACAAACGCGATTTTCAATTTTTTTTGTAGTTTATTGCACTTTTTTGCAATTTATGTAATTACTATGGACTTAATGCATACATATTATTAAAATATGGGCTATAACAGTTGTATTGATGTATAGCAACTTGAAATGCTCCCACAAATGGCACTACAGCATGTAAAAAAATAATATAAGCTCTGGTGGACTTGGTTCTATAGTAGGTCTTAAAGGGTTAAATAAATATCGTCAAATAATCGTGATCTCAATTTCAGTGAAAATAATCGTGATTATCATTTTTGCCATAATCGAGCAGCCCTATATTCCACTGTAAGTGGTAAGGCATAAGTTCCAAAGAAAAACTTTGACAGACCTTCAGAAAGCCTGAAGAATCGTTGCACAAGAACAATTATAAGAATGTCTGGCTCAAAATACAAAGAAATGAGGGCTGACTCAAAACGTTTTCACCATACTTTAAGTGCAAGATTTGCCTTTCAGGATAATTTTTTTCCCCCCTGTGATGTCGTCCAAAATATCTAAAATGTTAAAGAAATTTTTGAACATTAGGTTACAGAATAATTTAAAGACATTTAGTGAAAATAAAAAGAAACGTCTTCTGATAAGTAGCAGCAGAAATTGAGGCCTTGGTCGAACAGCTTTCAATCAAAGGCCAAAAAAGGAAAAGGGTAATGAAGGAGAATAGGATTGATAAATAAGAGATGGCAGGAAGGAAGAAGAGAGAGGGAGAATAATGTAACAGGGCCAATCACGCCTCGGTGGTTCTACTAATCATGCAAACAAGGTCACTATCTGCCAGAGCCAAACTGGCAGGCTATATGCATTGGAGGCATAACTCTCTCACTCCCTCCCTCTCCCTTTGCAGTATCCTTCTCCTTCTGTTTTGGTCACTCGGTTAATCAGTTGGACATACGGGTGGCTGCCCACAAACGTGTGCACGGGAACATAATGATAATGAAAATAACCTTTTTCACATCTTCAGAGCCTTGTTTTTAAAGAAATTTTTATGGCTCTTAAAAGTAGCGAGCTGGGCAGGAAGAATACTTTCCTCAATTTATCACTGCTTAACAGCATATTTCATTCCAGTCAGAGAGAGTAACTGCAAACTGAGTGAGGATTTGCATACTGTTCATTACACACGGCACAAATTCATGTTTTACTTGCAACTGTGATGACAAATGATATAAAACACCTGCGGTTTCCTTTTCATTTTCTCAAGCGCACTCGTAATTGTCAAATTCTGCCTCACTCGCACACACGGGTTCACACTCGCACAGACACGGGTGCGTCTCTCGACTGTGAATTTAAATTTCCTTGCTTCCGTTAATTGGCCAGACTGTAAAGAGAAGACTGTGTCTGTTTGAAAGCGTTGCTGGCCATTTTTTCTCTACGCTCTGGTCAAAAGTGCCTGGGGCACTGTCCACATAGACGCTAATCATTATTTACAGTATTTAATTCACCTCAGCTCAGTTTGGATACCACACCGTCACAGAAAGATTTTCATAAAGATGGATTAAGTCAGTTTGTCATATTAGTTTCCTCTATTTCCTTTGATCCAAAGTAGAAGAAAGCCTCATTTTCAGCGTTCAGTCAGTCATCTTCATCAATTATTCTCTCTCCTATGTTTTATTCCCATTAAAATGCTAAAAGAGCATGATAAGAATTGTTTATTATTAGAAATAGTCTTTGTGAGGTCTCTGTGGCGCTCGGAAAATAACATCGTATGGATAGATTGTAAATCAGTCCTTGATACTGATCCTGTGACCCCTGCTGTTTGTGGAAGGATGCCCATATTGCCCTCCAGAATCAGTTACCTTTGCACCAGTGTAAAAAGGGACAACCAGTGAACTGTTAGCCATGCGTTCATGATTTCTCAAGGAGGATTAGACTCGGACCAGGTTCTGACATGGTCAACACCCTGATGACAAACAACATAAACGTGAAGAATCATCCATCACACACACAAACACACAGCATGACCAATATTGTCCCAGTGCCCCGAAGCAGAAGCTTTGTATGTGTTTATGGCTTTAAGTGCTGTTGACAGGTGAAAATAAATCCCACTCTCCTTTTCACCTTCCTTGTGCCTTTTCAGACTGTGCACTTTTCACTTCCCATTCTCTCCCACTCATCTGCCTCCATCGTTCTCTCAAACCCTTTTCCCACCCACATGTTTCTCTCTTAAATACTGATAATAATTGTACTTTAAATTTACACATCTGTAGTTATGCAGACAAAAGAAAAAGACCTCATATTTTTTCTTCTCGGTTAATACAAAATCAAATGCCCTCACACCAAAAGTATATATATGTATTATTTTTCCCCATATTTGCCACTCAAACACCTCCCGCATGACAGATAGTGGCTGAGGGAGGAGGAGCAGCAACTAGGGAGATACTGTCAAGATTCGTCACAGTCTTCCTGCATGAAATGCCACCAGCATTTTGGGAAAAAAAGAGGGAAAAAAGGGCCACAGAGGAGGAGACATTAGCACGATGTCTATCTGTGTATGCTTGTCTGTGTCTTGGAGACATTTTACCACTGCAATACTGCATCCGTACAGCTGTATCAAACAGGTCATCTAATCAGCTTATAATGATATCCAGGTAGTTGAACGTAAAAGATTCATAAGCTAGAGCTGTGTCTAGTTCTCTTGTTCATGTTCATGTGATGAACAGAAAAGATGTATATTTATACTGTAGGAAGTTCGCTTATGCATGCATGGAGAAAAAAGTGGTATTAAATGGCATAAGCTGCACTCATCTTCCCATGAGAAGAAGTGAAAAATGTGACTTTTTCAGGCTGTCATTTTTCCTTTGGCTTTCTTTTTCTAATTTCTAGATTTCCACTTTTTTCCCCCTATTCACAGCAGTGACTGTGTGCATGCTGAGCAGAAAACATGAGCTCTACAAAGATCATCTCTCTCTTTCTTCTCCTCCACCCACCTGTGGCAATGAACCATTAGTAGCCACCAACCAGCACCACACAGCAGCATGTGCCAGAGGGTGTCTGTGTTGATTGCACTGGTTCTGTTTCATGTATACCTGTTTATAAGGGTGTGTGCGCACGCGCGCCTGTATATGTAACTCAGCTGAGTATTCTGTGTAGCCCTTGATTATTACAACCCAATTTCTTTCAGGACAACAAACAAAACGGATATTTGTAGTTAATCCTATCATTTGAGAGATGGTCTGTTTTCAGAAACATCATTTCTTAAATATGTAATTTCTTTCTGTCGTTTTGGTGTCATTCAAACATGAATTTGACTGCTTAAATTAAACCCTACTTTTTAAAGAGTCACAGTTCTAGTACCGTACTCTTTTTTAGCGATTCAATTCGATATAATTTCATTAGTGGTATTTCTATAGGAAAAGGCATTTAAATTACATTTAAAGCTTTTGAGCTGCAAATGCTTGTCAGTGCACAGGAACACAAGTATATAAAATTTAAATAATGAATAGTTCAGTGTTTGATCGACAGCCATGTTTCGTCTCGCTTTCAAACTTTGTAGCTACACATAATTTAACTACCTGTGCTTTGCTTAATTAAAGCATTCCATCTCAGTGCAAACTAGTCTAACATAAGTGTTAATGAGAGTAATTGTCTTAAATACTAATGAATTAAATTCATCATTGCACATCTCTGCAGACCCATCCTCGCTCACATTGTGGTTTTAAAGACATTAAAAAATATTCAAGGCTTAAAAACGGATCTGGTTGTCTGGTTTGTCCTCATAAAGTAAGTAGGATCATCCAAAAACACTAAGGGTAGGAGATTTGAGCTTTTAACAAATTTGTGCCACATTAAAAATCTGCAGCTGCCATGAAATTAAAATACAAGTGTGCATACTTGCATTACGTTGTTAGATGTCCAGTCATTAAATATCTACATAAACTGTTTGTTGATCTTTATTGAAGATGTATATTAAATAAACAACAAAGATTTAAAGGGTGTACGCATGAATTGAGCCACACAGTATGCAGTTAAAAGTGTATTTTCCAAGGCCGTATTTTTAGTTATTAGCGTAAGTGGGATTTTTAATTAGATTTTGGTAACAGATCCCATTAATTCAGGTTTCTCTTAAAGACTTTCTTATTAAACATGTTTAATTTGGCCTGATTATTTGCATGATAATTAGCTCAAGCAAAACCCATCTCTAATGCATGCCATCATCATCCATCTGTATCTGAACAAGATTATTTTTGCAAACCAGTGCTGAATTTGTGCATGCTGTACAACAGGATAATACCCTCGGATCTTACCGGATATGTAAGCTGGTTCTTCTCCTGTTATCGTCCTTCTGGATTTAGAGATGTCTGATTATGTCCAGACTCAAGCAATTCCAATAACAATGTAAGCTTGCCCTCCTCGCCAAGTGGTTTGGCAGATATGAAATCAGTGCAAACAAAATCTGATTTGTGCACGGACAGAGTTAGAGGGCAGCATTACTGAAGTGACTGCTGTAATTGTAACCATGGATGTATTATAAGCCAGATTTCAGTGCAATCTTTGCTTACTTTGTTCTCTTTTCCATTACCTAGTATACTGTCTCTCGGTCTCTGTCACTCTATCTCTCTTTCCGTGGTATTTCTCTATTACTTTAACCCTTGTAAGCCTTATCTTCTGTTTCCTGCTTTCGAATGTGTGGGAGGCGCCATTGATTGCAAGAATGTTTCCATCAGAAGATCAGTTTTCTGGATCACTGTAATGAGTGGTGTCTGCTGGTGTCAGAGAATGGATTGGTTCATGTCAGTTAACCTACAGACAAAAAGACTTGCTGAAATAAAGACTGTGTTTTCACAGGTGCACAATCAATGTTATTGCTTTGCTGGCTCGTGTTAGTTGGGGAAATAGAAGATAGAGACTTTCCTTCAGACTTTGATTAAGTCATCTCAACTGTGTTTTCTCTGCTGAAATTGATAATTTCTGTCACACAAAACCAACACAATGCGGTTAAAGGTCACTAATAATTATTTTTAATTTCTCTTTTGATAGCCCATCTTTGGATACTAGTAAATATGTATTAGGACCGGTGTAATTTAATATGAAAAATGTTCAGGACTGGTCACATTTACACCCACTGCATTTTCCTTTTCTGGCGCCTGTTGCTTGTTATTGTAGGACATGGAATACATTCTCTGTGCTCATCTGAAAGCAGACATGTAGCCGTTGAATCCTCTGGATTTTTGCATAATTGCTTTTGCTGGGGTCTGATGTTCCATTTGCTAATGTGGCATGTTCTAAAAATAAAAAAAATAAAAAACCAAGGCTACACTGTCAGACAGGGCTGGAGTTTCAGTAATAAATACCTTCCTTTACGCCTCTGTCCTGTACCCTCATATTCCAGTTGCACTACTCATTATTTGTTTGTCCCTCTGTTTATACAAAACACATTTCTCATCACACTGAAATACATGCATTTCGTGTGTTTTTGATCTCGTTCAGCGGGTGTATAGAGGTCCATGTTTGGCTTGACTATTTCTCTCTCTTAAATAATAATGAGCCTGTTATACCCGGAAGTAGCCAACTTTCTAAAGCAGTCAGGCACAAATATGGCTAGATATCCCTGCTCTCTCCCCCTGTTTTATATCTCCTGTCTGATCAGTGCTAGCAACAGACAACAGCACCAAAGCTTCCCTGATTGTACCCAGGCAGAGGGTGTTACATGCTGTCATGGTGCTTTCAGAAGTTATTTACTGTTTGTTTCCCCCCTCGATTTCTTCTTTATTCCTGTGTTTGTCTTGTGTGTGTTTGCTGATGGATGTTGTGATAATTACAACAAGGATTGTGCTGCAGGCACATGCTCTGAAGTGTCACACTGAGCCATTGTTCTATTCATTGGCTGATTAAAGAAAACAAACAGACATCTAGTAGTTGTTTTGTACATCTGACTGTGTTGAATAAATAACACAACTGTGCAGGTTTAAAATCCAGGTGTGCATGTCATGTTCTGACATTAATGTAATGCAAAACCAAAAAAAAAAGAAGGCAAAACTCATGACTAAACCTGATTTAACTTGTATGTAAGAGTACGTTGTGAAGGAAAATGCAAAATCTAAGGTGTTAATTGTAATTATGCCATTATTTTGAAATCAATGACATTCTTTTATCCATCATCATCCTCATTCACAGCCTATCTAACTGTAAGTGAATAATTCCTAAAATGCTGTGCATTAAGTCATTGCTAATTACATTTTACAACCTTATCATAAATAATCATTCTGCATTGTTGTTAGCATTGTGCTTCACCATACCACCTGACAAAATAATATAGGTCAGTGTAGCCCTTTTTTTTTTTAAGCAAAGCCTGGTAATGAACTGAACTTCACTGAACTGACAAGACCGGCAAGAGAGTGACACACAAAGAATAACAGACATGATTAGCTGCTTTAAAAAAGATATGCTTGTCATATCAGGCCTTTCTGATACAGAAATACTTGCATCGATTCAGCTGTGATTCCCTCCCAGCTTTGCCGTGATTCAACCAGTTTGAATCGATGCAGCTGCATCTTAGACATTAAGCCCAGCACATCGATCTCACTTGGTGAATTGTGACACCCTCTGAGTGTGTGTGTGTGTGTGTGTGTGTGTGTGAACACACACATGCGTTTCCTTTTTACTTCTTTCAAGGTTTATAAATACTTACATATATATATATATATGTGTAAGTATACACACACAGACACAACACACGCAGATGTGCGTGTGTGTGTGTGTATGTATGTGTGTATGTGTATGTGTGTGTGTATGTATGTGTATATGTATGTATATGTGTATATATACGTATGTGTGTGTGTGTGTGTGTACGTATGTGTGTGTGTGTATATACGTGTGTGTGTGTGTGTGAGAGAGAAATATGGGAAAGATGCAAAAGTGGATTTTAACCATTACCATGTATAACCTGGCAACAAACGGCTCGTGTTTCTCATCTGCTCCATGTGTTTTTGTAGGTCAAGGATAACTTGAGCATTGAACGAGAAAAAAAATGTATACGTGTCCAGGTCGGATAATTTGTTAGGACAGCCTTTTGTGATGCTTTTTTGTGTGCACAATTTCATTTCAAGCCTCTCTTGCATATTGGCTATGCTTTAACCATGTCATAACCTGCTTGGCAATGTTCCTTAGCCGACTATTTACAAGATTAACCCATTCTATTGTCCACACTGCTGCAGCCTCTACAGACTGTCGAGACACAGAACATGTCTGAGGGGAGCATAGATTGCTATGGCCCCCATGGGAGCTTTCAGAAGGAATAAGATGGATGACACACTTAAAGTGCTGCACTTGTCCCTGAGGCCAGATCTGCTAAGGATGCTTTCTTGCCAAACCATCAGTACATGCACAGATATTAAACAGATGTGCTGTAAGAGTGATAGGATTTTTGTGCACGCTTGGAAGTTGAGTTAATGATTTATTTCTTACATATATGTGCATGTGCATATATTGAGGTCACTGCTACAGGAAACCTGGGTGTTTGCTGACAGCTAGCAATGAAATGAGACTTTTGGTTTAAATATGTTTCTTCATTTGAAAAGCACAGAAGTCCTCTGTGGATTAAAATCAATATGGGCCAATCTCATCAACACCACTGTCCTTGGCTTACTGATGTCTGTCTTGCCGAGGACTGGGAGTGTGATGAACTACAGTTTTCTTTAGACAGATCCATACCTTTCGAGGTGATTGGGTTTGACGTGTGCCCCTGAGCCATGAGTGCACAACCTTCTATTTGAGTGAATCATTTGTGTGCTGCATTGATTAGAGGTTCATTGAATTCAACAGAGCTGGTTGGCCATCAGTTCTAAATGCATAGGGAATATGAAGTGGAATGCATTTCGCTGCACACATTGCGGAGACTGGCTTTCCCTATTTGCATGTGCATGGCTTGTGTAAATGTATGATTATGTTCTTCAGAGGGTTTCGTGGACTACTGATGCATGTATTTTTAATTGCCAGGCCAGTGTGAGAGTTAGAGGAAGAGGCCCCTGGACAGAGGCTGAGCTAAACCCAGCCATGCTGCCCTGTCACTTAATTTGTTTCCTCTCCTCAGACTGCCTTCCTCACTCTCATGCTGTCTCTGCGTTTCTCTCAGTGTGTGGTAGTCTGAGTAGTGCTAGCTGACCTTCACTGGGACACGGCCGTGACTCTAATTGCATTGATATGTCAGCGAGCTCCAGTGGTTGCAGGAGAGCGTAGCAACATTACCCCATGGCGATGGGGCCGCCATGCGAATTTTGTTTTCCTTTTTTACTGATGAGTCAGAGAATAAAGCTTCTGAAAAGTGAGAGACAGGCCAATGCTTATACACAGACATAACACTTTAGAATTTCCACTCACCATGATGCTAAGACACTGCATGACTTTGTCTGTCTGTTTGTCCAGGGTACAGTAACAATAAAGCTTCTCCCCCCCCCCCCCCCCCCTTTTTTTTTTCTTCTTCTCCCTCCACTTGATGTAACACATCTTATATAGAGCTGGCTAGTCATTAATTGATTGATTTATTTGAATCAACGTCAACACCCAGTGTAGAAATTTAACAGGTTTATATTAATAGCATTTCATGTCACCAACATCCCATTTTTATTTTATCTTTTTGCAGCGTCTCTGCTTTGAGCGTTGCCTTTTTGTTTTTCTTTTAATTTTGGTTCTGGTATGGGTTGATATGATCTAATTTGTTCCCTGCCAACTGGTGGGTGGATGCATGCACATGCTTCTGCCCACAGGCTTTTGCATGTGTGTGTCATGTTTATTCATCAAAGATTATATCTGAAATCAAGTGGAAGCATAAAATTAGCATATTGTAAAAATTCAGTAAGTAGATACAAAAATCTCTGTAGTGTGCACTGTATTTGTAGAGCTCTTGGAACTGTTGTCATCGGTTCCTTTGAAATTAATTTTCAATCATCATGCAACACTTACATTGGATGCTTTACTCTGCTCATCATAGCTTTTTTTCCCCACAATAATTTTTTTTAAATAACATTAATAACAACAACAGCACTGCCTCTTACTCTCTTTTGAGCTTGGAAATGTGTAACAAATTTAAGGGTACTTTTTGCTTTTCTCTGTAAATGTTGTACATTTTTTTTTGTCTGTGTGTTTTGTTTTGTTTTTTCGGGGGGGAATCAGATGGCGGTGCAGCACAGCGGTGCAGTGGTTAGCACAGTCTCCTCACAGCAAGATGGTTCCAGGTTTGAACCGTCTGGCCAGCTGGGGCCTTTCTATGTGGCATGTGCTTCTATCCGACTAGTCTAGCTTCCCACAGTGCAAAGACATGCACAATTAGGTTAACTGGTGAAGCTAAATTGGATGTGCATGAGACTGTGCGGTTGTCTGTCTGTAGAGGCATTTCCAGCGTGTGCTTTGCCTTTTGCCCTACCACAGCTGGGCGGTTTTGTTTTTGGACACCAAAGTGAAATTACTGTTTGAAGGGTGGAAATCTAACAAGACTAATGACTGAAGAACATAATAGACTTGACGTCAGTCAGTGTAAGTCATGCAGCTCCTTGTATTTGGTTTAGTTTGACCATGTTTAATCAATCACTGGTGACATTTGCGCTAAGCACTCTGATATTAACATGTTATGTTCTGTTTGCTGACCACAGCCGTGAGGCAGATGAATGTTATGGTGCATTATGCTCATGACATTATATCTCAAGATAAATTAACGCTTAAATATGTTATCTTTGTTTTACAGCCAGACAAAGCAAATATAGGGCTGCTATGGGCATTGTGGGAGTGAAACACACTACACTTTTCTCATAATTTGAGTTGTTGATTTTTCCCCATTAGTTACAGTCTGGACCACCTTGATCTGTGTGAAGCTGTGCTGTCAGACAAGCTCTATCGCAGTGTCTCTCAGCTAATTTTGCTGCGTTTTGACAAATGTCATGTTTTTGTTCACTTTTTGAAGTAACAAACCAGTTCCATTGCAGTAGGAAGGACACGGAGAACATTTTTTGTCCTGCTTGGTGGTCTATGTGATTCTCTAAGAAGAGATGAGGTTGAAGGACAGTTGAGGGGTGAGAGTTGCAGCGCCAACAAAGAAACAAAAATGTGATTTCTAGACAGCAAGGAAGAAAAGGGAAGCGAATGAGATAAAGGAGGAGGGAAGAAGTGTACAGTTGTTTGAAAGACCGAAACCTGTGTTGATGGAGACAGGCTGGTTACCAGATGGGTTTTGTCAGAGAGAGAGGGAGGAACACAGAGACGGAAATGGTTAAGAGATGGAGGCTGATGTGGCTGTCTGTAATGCGATATGGCAGATGCGATTTTATTTTTAGGACACAAGGCCCCAGAACGATAGGTTTTATAGGGTTTTGAGTGGGTTGATCTTTTTAAATATTCAACTTCAATGAAATATGGAGCATGACTCCAGGCTGTTTGGAATTCATAAGTCTGTTTGGCAGGACTGGCCCTGCATATTGAGAGCTGTCAGAGTCAGCCTGAGTGTTAAACACAACTCTTCAGCTGGCAGTAAGAAACAATGGCAAAAAAGAAACACCTTAGTTGAATACAAAAGAGACGAAGAATGGAAGTCCTCTGTTGGAGGTTGAAATATTTAATCAGCTCTTGTGCTGGAATAATGGATGTGAATGAATAATGTTACCCAGATGAAGTGTTGTTAAATGACCACCTGTATATAGGGCCTTTTTTTTTTTTTTTTAACTATTTACTGTGAATTATAAAAAGCTTTGTATGATTCATAGTGTTAAATAATTCCCATTTGCTTTGTACATGGCCTTGATGCAGCACCTCAGTTCATTTTCTGTGCAAAACCAACCATTTTAGCTTGTTTCCCCTTTGGACCGCCCTTCCTTTAAAACAGCCTCTTTCTTATTTGCTGCCCCTTGCAAACAGCAGGTGGGTGGGGCTGCAGTGCTGACAGCCCGAGCTGTGTGCCTGTGATGAGAATATAAAGGATATCCCTTTCCTATGATGTGTGAGGAGACTAGAATAGAAAATGTTGCTTGGGCAACGTAACTATCCACCACCATAACAATTTATGTATGATAGAAAATAAAGAACAGCATAATAGATGTACTTTAACAAAAGAAAAACAACACGTCTGTGTTGTCCACACACCGGCAGTAGTGAAGAATCTGAATATGGCTGTTAATATCTCATTCTGTGACACTGAAAAAAATACAGCAGAATATGTGTTCTCTGCAAATCTGTCTTATGGATACAGAAGCCTTTCGCAAATGATCAGCTGTGTTCTCTATAATCCTCTGGAATGTGTACAACAAGAAGGAGTCCGTCACTTTTGCTCTTCCTATGATGGAAAATTCTTCTCCGTCAATGATTTAATGTAATTTTACTTTCTGTATAACCAATTGATTCAAAGCAAACAGAAAAGTGCAGTTCTATCTGTCTTTGAGTCTAAGGATGCATTTGCAAGTGTGTTTCAGCTTCGTGTCTGGGGATGTGTGAAGGATCAATATTTTCCTTCCCCAGTGTGACAGGTGTACACTGCCGCAGAATGCGGCTGATAGAAACCCTTAGTTAGTGTGAAGTCACTGAGGGGAAATACATATGCATAAGACTACGACCGCTGGGGATATTTAACAGCAGTAACCACGCAAACAACAACAACAGGTAGCTGAGCCTGAAACCAAGGCATGTTTAATTCATGCCAGATGCAGCAGTGTACACTGTCCGTACACCTGTGAAATAGCCCGTGTTTATTGGAAAAGGACTGTGCATGTGTGCGCTTGTGTTTGCTTCTATGCAGTGATGTGTGCCTGTCAGACTGTCTTTCGGTGTTTGTGTCTGATGTCTGCTTTTCTCTTGCTGTGTGGGAAACGCAGTGAGAGAAGAGCAAGGCCCCAGGAAGTGATGCTGTCCCTGTATGAGGAAACATTCGCAGTCTATTACCCTGCGTGTAGATATAATTAGTGTAAAGCAGGAGTAAAAGCTCGGGTTGCTACAACCATCTGCCAGGTGTATTTCTATTTATAATACAGGTGGACAGATTTGTTTATATTATGAATAATTGTATGCTTTTTTTTTTACCCATTTATTGCAAATTGCTGATCATGGCCTTTAGTAAACGGCTTGTTTTGCATCCTACAAAGATGTAAATTACCCATGCAAATCTTATAAGTTCATATTTCTGGAAGATGATATTTCTAAAACTGATAAACATTAATTTAAAATGTCTATCTCTGACTTCTATTTAAATAAATGTCAAGATCATGACAACAAATGCTGTATATATATGTTTTTGTTACCGAGCGTAGCACTTAGCATTATCATACATTCATCTGCATCTACAAAACAATACAGTGGACATTTTCTGCATTTTTGTAGGCAGCATATCAGTTTGAAGTATTGCAGAGCGTCACGGGACTATAAGAACAGTCACTGCGACCTCTTAGACGAAGAGCTGCAGGCGATATACTTCACACCTCCAACTTCTCAGCGAGGTAACCAATTTTTACCGAGTCCTGCTGTTCGTAGGCTTGTGTCATGTGCAGTACAAAATTACATGACAGTTGTTCACAAAATCTTGGAAAAATCCAAATATTGCCTGTAGGGCTGGGCCATATTATACCGTTCACGGTAATACCGGTATAATGTTAGGCAACGATAGGAAAATGAAATATCGCGATAGAATGGGAGTAAAACGCACATGCGCAGTGCCTTTGTTTTCATACGCACATGGCCGATTGTTGAGTGAAACAGATGAACCAGAATTGGTTTGTAAAAATGGTGCAACTTCAGTGATGTGGAACTGGTTTGGTGTTTGTCCGTCAGATACACAACAAAGCACATTTTTTTGCAGAACATGCAAGCGGCCGTTGTCATTGTCATATTTGTCGGACTAAGATGCTCTTAAATCTGGGAGTAATCTGGGTCCTAAACCCCCCTCTTCAGGTCAAACAACACTGCAGCATCACTTAGAGTTAAAAACTGTCTAAATTCTTTCATCTTTAATAAAACGATCAGCATTGCTGCTTTATCAGGTGTAACTATAAAGTTTAACTTCCAGGCATCCATGAAAACAAAAGTTATTACATTTAACGGAGTTAGAAGCTAGCAGGAAGCTAGCGGAAGTTAGCTCGCTAGTTTCGCTAGTTACCTAAGCATGATATAGCACGTTCTGACGGAGAGATTTCTGAAAAAAATCAAACGTACAGCTCTGCTATCACTTCCAACATAAATGAAGACAGGAAACTAAACAGCAGTGACGTTTGTAGGGTTATTGAAGTTGGGCTAGCTGGTATATAATTATGTGCTACGTGATCGCTAGCGACACAGCTATGTTAGCATAACATAAACAGTGAAGCTGGAGGACGAACACTAACACTTTTCCACTTATAAAAGTTAACGTGAAGGTTCTTCATGGTTAGAGACAAATGCAATCGCATGGCAGGATGCTGTAAACGGACCAAACTTCAGTCAGGAGAACAACTGAGATAATCCATCCACAATACGAGGTTAGTCATTAATATACTGCAACAACATGGGAATAGAGCAGCTGCCAGAGAATTCAACATTAATTAATCAATGGTACAGAAGTGGAGGAAGCAAGAAGAATGAGTTTAATAAAGTTTGATTTATCTGACTGCTTTGTTTCGCTTAATGTGCCTTATAATCCCGTGCACCTTATGGTCCGAAAAATGCATACTGCACACTGCAGTTTAATGTTGCAAAGCACCTCTTTTTAACTTCAGTGGATATTATACATGGTTATGCTCAGGATATGTCAGCCCATTTCTACTGGAAATGCCTTTTGGTTAAACTTTCAGCAAGGAATTTGCATTTGCACTGTTACATTTTTATAAAGCTTTAATGTACATAAAAACCAGCTTCTTGTTTAAGTGAAAATGAATGGAAGGTTGTCTTTTTGCGCTAGTAATGTTGTGGAGTTGTATTTTGTCAATTATATCGTCGGTTATATCATTATCGCAAATTTTCAAATATATATCGTGATAAATATTTTTGGCCATATCGCCCTGCTCTAATTGCCTGACATCTTTTTAAAAGAAGTCCGCTTGTTTTGCAGCCCCCAAAAATGTGACCTATAGGGTTAAACCACATTTTCTGACAATGCTGTTCACTGCACAGCGTTCGAAATTGGATGTGGCTTTTAATTGGCCATATTTTTGCGTTTACACTGATTTGCATTGGCTATCAAGCTGTTTTTTGGTTTTTGTTGTTGTTGTTTGTTTTTTTGAAAAGGCAGATATGAGTACATTAGTGACAACAGTGTTATTGACTGCTTTGAAAATGTCATATTGCTTGCGTTTGATAGTGAAGCTATCGATCAAAGAGAGGCCCTGTATTATTTGTTATATTTTTTTCTCAAGTAAAGTGTGTGTAGGTTAGCCGTACTAGTGGCAGGAAACCGGGCTCACTTTTGGGGCACTGTTAGATGCACCAAGGCGTGCTAACGTAATGCCATGCTTGGCTGCAGCTCACAGTGGCTGAAGGTTCACACTGAGGGGCAGGGGACTTCAGGGACATTCAGCTACAGCCCTTTCACATCTCCGCATCACCCTGTCTGATTTTACACGGCTACAAACTCCTCCTTCACTCGTCTCGTAGTCTTGATTTCAATATGTCATATTTGTTTATGCACTGCAGGGGAAATGTGCTGACATCTCCATAGGAGTCTGTCTCTTATGTGCACATCTATGGTTGTGCAAATCCCACTGCCTGTCCAGTTTAAAAATAAATAAATAAATAAATGCTTACAAGAATGCGGTCATAGAGGGTGACCTATAAATGTCAAGGGGACTGTCCCCTCTCTTTCTTTGGAGCCAGATATTCAGGCTCCGCTTACTGTGACCATAGACGCCCATACTGATCAGTAATATTTTCGCTACAATGACAGTTTTTTTATCTCCCAGATACTATACACAATGTAAACTCTCACCACTTGTGCCAGCTCTATTGAAAGGGCATAATGTTTTCTAAAATTAGCTTTGAGCCTTTACAAATTAAATGTATCAAAGTGGTAATTATATAAAGAGCCAATGCTGTTTTCTTTTTGGACTGATCATCACTGTCACTAAATCAAAATATGTGCTTCTGACAGCCCTAGTAAGATGTAATACATGTCTCTGGGGCTGCAGCTAATAATTCTTTTACTCATCAATTAGTCTGTTGATCATTTCATCTTTATTAAATCATTAATTGTTTCATTTATACTAAATTCAAATAATAAATCCTACTACCAGATCTCGAACCACATTTTTTTTTAAAAACAAATTATAACAAGCACTATTTGGCTGCAGCTCCTCAGTGAAGTGTAGGCTCAGCCAAAAAAAATGTATTGATAAATTATTAAATAAAATTGTATCACGAGTACATACTGGCACATATTTATCCTCCAAATTATAAGATAAGAGATAAGATAAGATAGAACTTTATTAATCCCTCGGGTGGGTTCCTCTGGGAAATTCGACTTCCAAAAAAAGCACAGCAACGACCGAAGTTACAGTTACAGAACTGTTATATATATATATATATATATACACACACACACACACACACACACACACACACACACACACACACACACACACACATATATAAATACAGAGACAAATATAAATAAAATATACAAAGGGGATAAATAGAATAAATAGGAATAAAAAATAAAAATACAAGTGAATTGCACATTTCAAGTATTGAGTCTATTGCACTGTTGACTATTTACAAAAAGTATTGCACAAGGTATTGTACAGTGAGGTGCAGAGGCACTACAGCTTAGTTGTTCCCCCCTCCTTTGTCCTCCTGTTTCCCCTCCCTCTCCCCTCCAGAGAGGAGTTAAACAGTCTGATGGCGTGTGGGACAAAGGAGTTTTTAAGTCTGTTAGTCTGTTAGTCTGTTATGTCTCATTTCCACTAAAACTGTGGAACTGAATCGTGTTTTTCTGTAATTAAACAAATATATTTGAGGTTGTGCATGTGGGAGAGAAGGAGGAGAAAAAGAGGGGAGCAGAATCAATGCTTAACAAAGGAAAACATTTATATATGCGTTAGAGCTGGAAAGGCCTCAGTTAACTATGTCAGTGCTGGTTTTTGGATTAGCCATAGGGACTGTTATAGTGCTCTTTCAACAGTCCCGTCTCTGCATGTCCTCTATTTTCTCTTCTTTCACGTAGCTCCCTCAGTTTTTGTGCTCTATTTGAGTCTAGTCCAAATTACAGTCATTGCCCCCAAATCACACCACTGTCTTGAGGCTGTTTAGTCTGTCCACCTTGTCATCCTCTCCCTCATCATCTCATTTCTCCCACTTTTGTTCTCCTTTCACTCTCCTCTCATTGCTTGTTGCCTGTCCTCATTTTTAATCCTGTCTGCTGTGTCAGAAAAAGCTAGACAGTACAGTCTGCACATGTGCAGCTAACTACAACAAACAAACAAGGGACTAACCTTCAGTGACTGGTGCTTTGCCAAGTAATGATCTTTAATTAGAGTCAGCCTAATACACCCAAGCTAACAAGCTGTCTTCTTGCTTTTACCCTTTAAAAGACTGGCTGGGGGACTTTGGCACATGACTCACATTTGTTTCACCATACGACTCTTAAATGTAGCTCTCCTTGGCACATCTCATTGTGTATGTGCAAAGTCATAGCCTTCTAGAGTACAGTGCGCACAGTCCCATCCTCACAGATAAAATGGTAAGGGGTTTTTTCTTTCTTTTTATACCATTTGTGTTCCTAAGTGGTAATGTACAACTGTCCATTAGAGTACGAAAGAAGTAAGAAGGGTTATTTTGTGAGCAAGGCTTTTCTGAATTTGTTTTATTTGTACTATGAGTCATAGCAACTCTGCTTTTATACCTCAAGTGTGCTGATTGCTGGCAGAGATGCAGAAAAACACACACCTAGTCTCATCTTTCTGTTATATACACTGAATATGTCTGAAAAGTTCTGCACAAGTTTTGTTCAGTGTTACCAGTTCCACCATGAATGACTGGTTAATCCACACAGAACAATTTAAAAATGACTTACAAGTGGAGGGAATTTTCCCACAATGAATCATATTTGCAAAGAGGAAGCATACTGACAGTTGCACAAACAAATCAGCTAACGACTAAATCGTCTTTACAGGGCTCGCAAAATGTCAAAATCCCTGGTAGCCCTTCGGGCAGGCACTCTTCTTTCTTTTGGTAGCCCAAAATAAATTTAAGTAGCGCAAATTTAAAAAAGAGGACAATTTTTTGATTGATGTTTTGTTTCCTTTACAATGTATAATATTGTAAAGGAAACAAAACACCAATCAAAAAATAGTTAAAGCACAAATTACAACAACTGTATAAAAATTACAATCATCAACTCAAACATTTGGTTCTAATTGAACAGAAATTTCTATGAACTTGTAAGAACTGTGTAGAACATGAATCAGTCTGTGTCAGATCCTGAATTTGAAATTTCCACTGAAATCATGGGTAAGAGGTAAGTGGAACCAAGATCTAGGACATTTGCTTTTTGAAGTTTGGCAAAATTTAGCAGTCTTTGCAATGGTAGTTCACTTTTTGCAACATAGTATGCTGTTCTAAACAGCTTTTTCAGGACTTCTTGTTTGTTCTTGGTTTATTTTTAGTAGGTTTTTTGCAATTGGTGTTTGTTCTGGGAAAGATACTGCAGACTGAGCAATAATGCATTTCTTGCAATTCTCATGGATTCTGATGGGGGTCTTTCTTAAAATTACTGGTCCCAGTAACAAAGGCGCTTGTCGAGGGAAACTTACGACACACCCGGCAGAACATTATGTTATTTAGCTTATCATTTTCAATATGTCACATATTGACAGTGGCTCATTGATGCCAATGACATAATTACCCAGCTACATTTGCGAAAGAATGCAAATGTTGTAATTGTATCGAGTTTCATGCCGGGACAGAATTTGATAGCAGAAATGTTAAAAGATTTTCCACGCTTTGTTTCATTTACAGTGTTTTGCTTTCTGTGTAAACACAGGCGGGGATATTATGCCAGTATTACTGCAGTCAAAATGATGATAAGGTTCAAAGGACTGACTCCCATGGTACATAGACTTAAGTGTATAATTATTTTTTGGTCTTCAAATTACAAATAAGAAGTGTATTGAAATAGAGCTTTCATAAGTAACAGGTAATTATGTAAAATCATTGTTTGATTATCTATGCTGTCATGACAATTCTGGTACAAATACATTGTGATTTAGATAGCATTTATACATTAAGGCTTGATAATGCTTCAGATGACATAGTTGTTTCAGAGGCAGACAGGCAATTGAAAACTGTTTTTAATTGACTGGTAGGTCTAAAACTCACAGGACCAAAGAAAGCAAGGCTTTTTTCCCTTTTAGGCCTAGTAAAAAACAAAACAAAACAAAAGTCACACTCATTTCCTGATGGGGTCGGAAGGACCTATTTTTAAGCTCTTGCATGCACAAGTAAATATGTCAGTTACAGTTAACAGTATAGTTAAACTCTTGAACACCTGGCAAAAGATATAAAATAAGCAGGAGGGTGGGTTAAGTTATGTTAGTGAATTGGTAATTATGTGTTCTTAAAATTGTGTTTCCAAGTGACTTCTGCTACCTAAAGATCCTACTTTTAGGAAACTGAGAGGCAGCACTGGCGACTACCGGTATTTTTTATTATTATTTTTAATTCAGATGGCATAAATGATAAGGATTTAGTTAGAGCAGGGCGATATGGCCAAAAATATTTATCACGATATATATTTGAAAATTTGCGATAACGATATAACTGACGATATAATTGATGCGAGACAAAATACAACTCCACAACATTACTAGCGCAAAAAGACAACCTTCTATTTATTTTCACTTAAACAAGAAATGGGCTGACATATCCTGAGCATAACCATGTCCACTGAAGTTAAAAAGAGGTGCTTTGCAACATTAAACTGCAGTGTGCAGTACGTATTTTTCGGACCATAAGGTGCACGGGATTATAAGGCACATTAAGCGAAACAAAGCAGTCAGATAAATCAAACTTTATTAAACTCATTCTTCTTGCTTCCTCCACTTCTGTACCTTTGATTCATTAATGTTGAATTCTCTGGCAGCTGCTCTATTCCCATGTTGTTGCAGTATATTAATGACTAACCTTGTATTGTGGATGGATTATCTCAGTTGTTCTCCTGACTGAAGTTTGGTCCGTTTACAACATCCTGCCATGTGATTGCATTTGTCTCTAACTATCAGGAACCTTAACGTTAACTTTTATAAGTGGAAAAGTGTTAGTGTTCGTCCTCCAGCCTCACTGTTTATGTTATGCTAACATAGCTGTGTCGCTAGCGATCACGTAGCACATCATTATATACCAGCTAGTCCAACTTCAGTAACCCTACAAACGTCACTGCTGTTTAGTTTCCTGTCTTCATTTATGTTGGAAGTGATAGCAGAGCTGTACGTTTGAATTTTTTCAGAAATCTCTCAGTCAGAACATTCAATATCATGCTTAGGTAACTAGCGAAACTAGCGAGCTAACTTCCGCTAGCTTCTTGCTAACTTCTAACTCCGTTAAATGTAATAAATTTTGTTTTCATGGATGCCTGGAAGTTAAACTTCATAGTTACACCTGGTAAAGCAGCAATGCTGATCGTTTTATTAAAGATGAAAGAATTTAGACAGTTTTTAACTCTCAGTGCAGTGTTCGTTTGACCTGAAGAGGGGGGTTTAGGACCCAGATTACTCCCAGATTTAAGAGCATCTTAGTCCGACAAATACGACAATAACGACGGCCGCTTGCATGTTCTGCAAAAAAATGTGCTTTGTCGTGTATCTGACGGACAAACACCAAACCAGTTCCACATCACTGAAGTTGCACCATTTTTACAAACCAATTCTGGTTCATCTGTTTCACTCAACAATCGGCCATGTGTGTATGAAAACAAAGGCACTGCGCATGCACGTTTTGCTCATATTCTACCGCGATATTTCATTTTCCTATCGTTGCCTAACATTATACCGGTATTACTGTGAATGGTATAATATGGCCCAGCCCTAGATTTAGTTTCTAATAGTTTTTATCATGTTCTGACACAGTAATCTCACATCCTAGTATAACTAGACTCTATACAGAAACTGAAAAATTGAGTATCTGTCTCTGTTCTGAATGAAGAAATATTGTTCTAAGAAACATTTTGACACACTGAGATGATTTCTGTTCTTATGTTGTTATAAATACATGACAACAAAACTTGGCTACAATAACAGTGACAAACTGATCTCACTGCTGTTGAGGAGATAATTTATAACTGCTCAAAAAATCTGATGTTTTAACCCCTCAGCCATAAAATGCTGGGCGGATGGGCTGGCTACATGGACACCAACTATATACTACACTACCCTGTCCTAGACTATACTCTGCTGTACTGTACAAAGAATCTGCAACACAAAAGTCAGTCATGTTTCATTGTAGGACTTAAAGTAAAGCCACCAGTGCATTTTAACCATTTGATTTCCAAGTGATATGCCTAATTCTGCTTTTGTCTCTCATCTCTTCGATGGAAATTTTCTATAGATAAAACAGAACTGGTCACTTTCAGTTCATTGTGGCTGCTCTTACGACACTGAGGCTATATATCCACATATTCAAATGTTTTTATTTTAAAGCTAAATTTGTTTGGATATAGATGAGCATTTTAGCAAACATTCAGAAATAATCTTCAAGTAAACTTGCATTACATGACCAGTGTAAACAGGACACAGACGGTCTGTTGCTTCAGCAATGCAAAAAAGATCAGAGATTTCTTGTTGACACGGAGGTGGAAAGTAACCAGAGTACAATAGCAGTGGAAAACACAGTAAATACACCAACATATTAGGCAACTACAGGTCAGCAAGAGGAACCAATGGCAATGTAAAAGGAGTACACACAAAAGATGTGAGCCTAGCCAATAATGTTAGACAATCACAAGCATGTATAAAAATTAAAATCAACAATGACAAATTATTAGTAGTGTTTATACAAAATGTGCTTTTGTTTGATTATGTAACCAAAGTCATAAGCCATAAAGTGGCCCCAAATGCAAAGATTTAGATTTAAATGGAAAGGGTGAAAAAAAAAAAAAAAAAACAAGCCATCAAGCCATGTTTTGATTTATGACGGGTAAAGAAGTGTGTATTTGATCTTGCTAACTTTAACTTGTTGTGTCAGTCACTCCGTGGAAAGAAAAAGTCACTTCACTATCTGTATTTTTCTAAGTCTGCATGACTGCTCTCTTCTTAAAGTGATCAAATACAGCAAACTTCATAAGAGTGGAGAGACAGGGAGGGGGTGAGAGATGAGAGGAAAGGCTCATCTGCATCTGTATTTGAAGTGGCAAATGCAAATGGACCAAATGATCTGACAAGAGAAAAATGTGAATTCCTCTCTGCAGCTATTTGCAGATGGAGAAAAAAAATCTCTGTTTTCTCTATTGGACGGGGCCTTTTACATTTCTACAAAATGCCATCCTATCAGACATGTAATAAACCACCATGGTTCCATCTTGAAATTCCCAGTGATATTTTCAAGCGATTCAGAGCAGCGATTAGTCTGTTTCGTTTGAGATTTTGCTTGTCTTATGCTGAAACAGAACCAGTGTCAGTAGCTGGGAAAAAAGGCTTTGGGCTCTGAGACTCGCAGTTTAAAGACACATTTTACAGCAAAGCTGAGAGCGAAAAGGCACAACACACTCAGTCTGCCAGCTCTTTTATTGTCATTTTTGAACAGTTTTTCTTCTCCGTTCTGCCTTCAAGCAGACTAAAGGACGGCGTCGGACTGAGGACTGTGATAGACTGCTGGTTTAGTGCTGTGTTTATGGTTGACTCCCTGGAAAATACCACTCTTTAGGCTTTCTCAAATGTTCAGTTTTGCTCCAATCTCTTAACACCTCTTGATGTTGATGAGTTTATTACTACAATGGTGTCAGTTTAGCTTTAACAGTGCGAAAAAGTGAAAGACAGGTGAGCACTTTCTGTCTCAGAAGCCTCAGTGTTGCTCCTACCTTCTTTTTCAAATGTCGACAATCCAGAAGCAGGAAAGAAGTGAATAAATGTTTACCTGCATCAGCACCGAACATAAACGCCGCAAATGAGCTTTCATGAAGAAATGTGTTTTCTTTTGTGTTGCCGTTTGCCAGTGGAAGAAAAGAATACCTCTCCTGCTCTTTTATTATATTTCACTGTGAAAGCTTTCTAACGAAGTAGTTTGACATTAAGGTGTGAAGATGAACTTCTAAGTATGGGCTGCTGTATTGGTGCTCTATCAATACACAGGCCAAAACCCAAGTTCAAACATTGGTTCAATATGTTCTGCCTCCATCAGTGACGTCAAAGGTGTTGGAAACCGCCACCGTGGCTTCACAATTCAGTCATTACAGAAGAAAGTGCTTAGCAGAAATAGAAAAGCTCTGTGTAAGTACCAGACAACACTCCGTTTCACTTTTTAGCTTAAAAGTGGCATTCACCAGCTTATTATTTCACAAAAACCACACAGTAAAAATGCTGCTGGCTTGCAATGGCTCCTGGTTGAAGACAATAACTGAAGAAAGAAGCTTTTTACTTACAAGGACATGTAACCATTTAGTGTTCGAAGAGCTGCATTTTAAAACTGAGGTGAATAATGTCCAGTAGCAGGTGAGCGGGCGCTGAAAGGTTGAGCGGGCCTGTGTTCGAGTCTGCACTGGACCATTTTCTCAGTGCCATTCCTCACTGCTCTCTCCCTACTTCTCTACTGTTCTACCCTAAAAAAATGCCCAGTGGCCAAGATTTAGGAAAAAGTGCATAGCTCAGAAATACTAACGCCAGAATTATAATATTAACATAGAGCCTACGACACAGCATGCATAGGTCGCAAAAGCTGATGAGGTATTTATTCCTGTGCAGGCTGCAGTGATGGTGATGTGTATTTACATTTCTGGGGAGGTTTGCATGGTTTGCTGTAACAATGTACCGACGTGGATGTAACTGTGTTGAAGTAACAGAAGCATTTTTATCAAAGTGTGTCCTCGTATGTGATCGGGGTGGAAAAAGCTTTATGAAGCCTGTAGTGAATCCTGAGTCAGCAGATCAGAGTCTAATCATGTATCGCAGTAATATCACTTAGATCAGTGTCACTTGGCACCAAAGTTCAGTCCGAGACCTGTCATAATGATGTGGGATTTATCCTGAGTATGTTGCGTACTAAAGTACACTAACCATCTTTTATATCTAATTGCACATCACGCAGCTAATCCATATTTGATGGTGTGAGAAGGATAAATTCACACCCCTACCATCACAGGCATGTGTTCAATAAAAGACGACAGTTTTGTCTTTGAATTCCTTGACGATCCAGAGCAGCGATTTCGATTAAAATTCTGCTTGACTAGTTCTCCTGTACAGCCTTTGTCAGTTGTTGGTTAAAGGAGTGCTACCTGGAAGATGAGACATATTTTACATCTCTCAGACATGTTTTACAGCTTAGATGAAGGCATATGTTGAGAAGCTAGCGAGGCTTCAAAGGAAGGGGCAGCAAGGTGTCACAGGCAGACAGACTGAGAAGAAACTGAACTTGCCAGCACTTTGATCATGTTCACCACTAAAGGCCAAGGCCCTGTTAGGGAGAAGAGAAATGCACTTTTGGATAAGAGGTCTTATTCAAGTGTGGGGTTTCTTCATTTCTTTTTGAAGTGTAAATGTATATGTATCGAAACAGCATTTTGTACTCCAGTCAGTATGTGGTTTTCATAAGTAATTTAGGCTACATGCAGAGCTGAAAATAATTAAATGCTAATACGTGTTAAAATGAATGTAAATTCAAAGATTGACATTTTGTCACACTCGACGTGTGATAATAATCCCATCCGTGTTGCTTTTCGTGACAGAAACGGCCTCAATTTGAGATTAAGCTAAAGTGTAAACAAGATATCAAAATGCAAATAGTTTATTACAGAACTGATCACTTTCCCAGCATCAGCTCTGAATCTGTGAGCGGCGCTTTTAAGGGAAACAAGCGTTTCCTTTAAAGAGGGGGGCATCGCTAAGTAGAGAGAAACAGACAGGGTGGGTGTAGCTGATGCACTTTTTAGGGGGAGGACAGAGAAACAGGACATGATTGGGAAATTGTGGAGCAAAAAGGATCAGCAGTGGGAAATAATTGTCATCTGTTGCAAGTTAGACTGCTACAACAGGAAGATGGCGCAAAAAGGGTCAGATAATGAGAGGAGACTTGCATTTTCAGCTGTGTTAAATGTTCAATCACAGCAAGCAACGCGAAACACTCTACTCAGTTCCTCCTTTTAAAGTCACCCACTGCCTCTTGTTTGCCTAACAGGTTTGTTGTGAACGTAACAACGTGTGTTTGTGTGTGCGCGAGTGCCAACGTTGACTTTCTTTCCTTAATATTGCAGTCGCTTCCTTCTTGTCTGCTCTCTTTCCTCCCTTTATCCTTATTTATTTGTCAGAGGTTGTGTTCAGGGACGTTCCTTGTCATTCGTCAGCTCGGCCCATAAAACACACTGTCATGACTGACTGGCCACGCTCCAAACTCATTACCGATTGGCTGACAGAGCGGGTCGCTCTGTTCTGCTCTGCTGTGTTTGACTCCTGTTTGCCAGACATTTCAGGCTCAGGAAACTTTAAATGCGGCGGTGTCTTTCCTCGCGCCACTCCTCTCAGCCTCACACTCAAGGTCACATGAATATGGATTTGCCCTCTCCTTCCAGCGCGCACATACTGATGATGAAGTCTAAGATCTACTCAGAGGGATTATAATTCAGAACGTAGGTCTGATCTTGGCATCTGGGCGTTGCTCTGTTCCACTGTCTGCCTGGGAATGTGTTTTAAAGAATAAGAAAGATGAAGAGGACAAGTGCCGGAGCAGAGAGCCGAGATGAAGAGCAGAGGAAGGAGAATGGATGATGATGGTAGAATCAGGGGAGGTGAAGCTGGGTGGGAGGGTGTCGTGCAAGGGGGGGAGACTAGGAGATTGGAAAAAAGGGCAACATACAATGTTATTGAGTTTCTGTTGTGGTTGATCAGCCATATCCATTTCATCATGCTGAGCTGGCTTTGTGCCAGAGTGTACTGCAGAAACTTCAGTCTCATCAGTGAGAGTATGTCGATTCTAACAGACTAGCAGTGCGACCTCTTGTGTATGTATGTAATTTGTTTTGCATGCGTAATTGTTTACTAAACTGTTTTTATTACTTCCTAACTTCTTTTATTTCATCATTTCGTGTTTCGCTGCATCGCCTGACTTTCTATTTTCTCATCGCTCGCCTGCTTTTGCCGCTTCTCTGTGGCTTGCTTGTAATTTAATCTGTAATCTGATTAACCTCCTTGCTCCCATTCATTTAACGTGTCAGTCACGCATCACCCTCTTCTCCCTCATTCTCATAGTTGTGCTCACTGCTTTGTCTCTGTTTTTCACTCGCAGAAAACAACAAGGCACCTTTACAAAGGTCTCGCTCTCGGCAGAATATAAATGCGAGTTCAGCAGCGGTGAAAGCTCCCTCTGCCCGGGAGGCCCATAATGAGTCTGAGAGCCATCCATCTGCAGCCAGAGCCAAAGCTGCTGTGGGTTCAGAGTCGGGCCGCGGTTACAGGAACGTGGCGGGTCACGGCTATGGGCCGGACAGAGAGAGGGTGTTGGAGAGAGTTAAAGCGACCGAAAAAGAGATGGAGGTTGGCACAGGAAGCGCGGGAACTCCAGCCTTCCAGTCATCCTCCTTTAGTCCCACAGTGAGCAGCTGTGGCACCAATGGAGAGTCAGATGTAGAGGCACTCCTCGCGAAACTAAGAGCCTTGTGAGGGTCATTTCTTATATTTGAAAGAAAAAAATATATATACACATTTTTTTTATATGCAGCATATAGTACATTTCTGCCCACACATTTAAATATACTCTGATTATAACCTTAAAGGTCATAATCAAAAGCTTTGTTAACAAGAGGAAATATAAATAAATAGCTGGGCAACTAAATAATGACAATGCATTTGTGTAGAAACGGTAATGAATTCATGGACCATGTTTTTAAGGCGCAGTGGTACAAAAAAAATCATTTTCTGGCAGATGGAGCACAGAAAGCTGATCGCACTTTGGCCTGCCCAATGTCCTCAGAGGTTATTTCTTGAAAAACTCTGATTGTGATTCATTAGGAATATTGAAGCATATTAGTTGATTACATTATAGTTCAAAAATGAAAATGCACCCAAATAGATTCTGCCGTCTTTATCTGATCCTCCTCTGTGTGCCGCCATTAACATTTATGAATTCCAAAGAATCAGAATATAACAGCTTTTCCTCTGAAAGCTGCAGATGCAATGTTGCTAAGCACTTTTTTTTGTAAACCATAAAAAATGTTTAAAAACAAACTTTAATCGCATTTGCATTTTTACATCTTTATCATATGTCTTGTCCTGTCTGTATTTATGTATCACATTAGTCAAGTACAATTGAAAGTTTCAAACTTACATTTATTTGTATAACTTTTGGTTTTTCTTTTTATTTTTATGTTTTCCTTTCTTTCTTTGTTCTTTATAAGTTCTTTTTGTTTCCACTCCCTATGTGTTAATGGTCTGTCTCTGTGTTTATAAATGTATTAATACTTACGAGTTAAGCCACGATTGCGCTTCCACGGGTTCTAATATTAGATTTTGTTAGAGTTTGGTGGTACTGGACTGTTTTTTGCTCTGTGTATTTTCTAGTGAATGTAAGTCTTCAGAAAAGGGAACAAACTTTGATCCAAAATATGGCACAAAGCACCAGAATGTGTTTTTTTTTTTTTTCTTTCTTCTGCATTGCAACTGAACTTACTTAACCATACTTGTTATATCTCTATCTGTATTCCTAGTTTTTGTAGACATATTTGCAATAAAAAAAGGAAATAAATGTGTTTTTTTTTTATTATTTTGTTTTATAATTTATATTATTATTTTGGCATGCTGTCATTGCCTATGTGGCTGTTATTGTTGTATTTTATTTTTTATTTTATTTAAATAGTTTTGTTTTTTGGGGTTTTTTTTTTTTTTTACATTTTTGGTTGTAATCAACATAAATGCAGAAAGTTGTTTGTCCATCCTAAATTAATATAGCAGGACAAAATGCTCTATAAACTTCCCAGCTTCAACTGTCTTTATTAGAAGGCGCACATAGCCTAACCAAAGCCTTAGTGAGACCATTATAGCTTCAAAGGCTGAGATCATACGTAGCCAAAGTAATCATTCATCCAAGCATTTTCTGTTTGTTCTTGTGTTTTTCTTGTACCTACCTGTACAATTTCTCTGTAAGTCTACTTTGCTATCCTGCCAATGTCCTTGTAGTCTGGACACATATTCTACATGCAGCTAAAAAAAACATACGACTGCAATTGTTGAGTTTATCAAATGTGAATGTAGTTTGCACAAAGCGTACGGCCACCACAGTCCTACCTTATACAGGCCAGTGGCCACCTGGGAGGGAATATTCAAAGCGTCACGTGGCTCTTTTAGATGTACGGTGGTGTTACTGGCCTACAAATGTATTCTTCTTTATCAGATTTCCATTAATGATAGATTTTTTTTCTAAAATGTATTGCCTTGGTCAGACAGAGTACAAAGTGATGAGGCTACAGTAAGCAGTGTCCTTGTAGAAGTGAATGGACGAATGGATAGTTATATGAAAAAAAATTTATTTTATTCTTAAGGTACCATGCATGACATTTTTAAAAAAAAGGTCTTTAACAAGTCTTAAATTAGATAAATACGTTTTTAGATGAAAAACAACATGTGATGGATTTATTTAGCAAAAACAACATTCAGAAGCAGTTTGTAAAAAGAACTAAGCACATCCTTTCTGCTTCCATATCAACAGGATAAGTAGCACCCAGGTGCCAAAAATCAAATGCACCAGGATACAGTAACTGATCGTCAAGTGTGAGCACCTCCATAAAAGCAGAAATTTAGCAGTTTTCTCGTCTGGAGCATTCAGGTGTGTTAACACAATGTGAAACAGCAAAGCCATCAGAGGTTTTCTTAGAGAAACAATTGTTGCTGCTCTTCAGTTTAGCAAGGGTTTTAAGGACACTGCCAACAACAGTCATTCTATAACGAGAACAATTTATTTACAAGTGGAAAACGTTGAAGACAGTTGCCAGTCTTTCCAAGAGTGGACGTCCCAGCACATTCAAACCAAGGTCAGACTACAATGTTCAGTGGGAGGGGAAAAAAATGAGCGCTACATCTCAGACTCTGCAGTCCCCTGTTTGCTTGCTAAAGTACATAACAGTACGATTAGAAAAAGGCTGAACATGTGTGGTTTGTTTGGAAGGGTTGCCAGGAGAAAGCCTCTTTTTCTTTAGAAAAAAAATGCAGCACAGCTCAGGTTCACAAATGTCGTGATGCATGCTCGATCATTCAGGTAAGGAAATCCCAAAAAGTTGATTCTGTTCATCTGGACATAGCGTTGGGGAAGCCTGCAGTCAGCTGAGACTGAAGTCAATTAGATGAGCGATGAAATGCTTCTCCCACTGAAAACGCTACAGCCAGATGAACAAAATCATCTTTTTGGGGTTAGGTTTCTCAAAGTTTCATTTGAACAAACCACAAGATTTCTGGAACAGTCACCTGTAGATCCACCATTTCCACCCTGATCTGGAGTCAATGCAAGGCCATTTACTTGTCTGACATTGGGACATGCAAGAGGACAACGATCTCAGGCACAGCAGAATGGCTGAAAAATGAAGTGTGTTGAAATGGCTCAGTCAAAGTCCAGACATCAACCTGACTGAAATTCTGCAGCGACAGCGAGTCCTGAGTGATTCGTTCGCGCTATGATTCAGCACAGGAGGGAGGGGGTGAGCGAGTCCTGAGTGATTCAGAAGTGCAACGGGTGAGATGAGAGAGCATTTAAGGACGACACATACGCACACACACACACTCAGTTAGAGAGAATCATTTATAGGTGAGAGGTTAATCATGTTGACTTGTAACTGCGGGTTTGGAGAAGCGGTAGTCAAAAGGTTGACAGGAAACATCTGCCATGAAGATAGAGACAATGTTCCTTTTCAAACTGTGTTAAAAGTCATTGTGGTTTTGAATTGACGTATGCATATATTGTATCTGATGACGCATGAGGGGGCGTCATTAAATTCAAGCCCTGATGGTATAAAATATATGCTTATGCTTTGATTCGTCTGAGATCAGCGCTGTCTGCGAAGGGAGCTGGTCCCCCCACGCGTGTATTTCATTAAAATCAATTGTTTGACCAAGCTCTTGGACCATGGTTGTTTGTACTCTCCTTCCTCAATATTTGAACCTTAATAGTTCACACTATGATTCAGCACGGGAAGGGAGGGGGTGAGCGAGTCCTGAGTGATTCGTTTGCTATGATTCAGGAAGGGAAGGGTTAGTGAGTCCTGAGTGATTCGCTTACACTACGATTCAGCACAGGAAAGGAGGGGGTGAGTAGCTCAAATGTGCTGTTAGCATGTTAGCAGAGCGATGCTACTGTGAACCGAGGAGCTATTGTCTTGATGTGAGCTTCTACTCAGGGTTTTTTCTTCCAGTTTAGAGCAGAAATGCTTTTGTTAAGATACTGGATGTTGTGTTTTTCTCCATAATTTTAATTACAAGCCAGATATATTTCTACTAATGAAATTAGTTTGCTAACAGCAACACGGGTGAGTCAGTTGGGCTTGTGATTCATGATTCATGAGTCAGTAAAGTGATTCTCGAGTCTTGAACGATTCGTTCATGATTCGTGCATCACCAGCCAGAGCGATAGTGGCTGAGACGCAGCGGAGCGGAGGTGTAAGTGCCTGGCTTAAAACAGGACATGTTAGCTGCATTTAACCTTCAGTTACTCTTTATATAGTTAGGTAGGAGTCAGGCCATGTTTCTTTTTAGCTGAAAAACATTACACCCAGGTAACCTGCAGTGTTGAAAACGTGTTTTCCGACGATGTTTGCTACCCTGCAATTCGTCCTCGTGTAGTAAAATCAGCGACATTTGACCGTCCTGTTGCTCCCATTGACATTTATATAGCCTATTTAAAATCTGAAACTTAAACTTGTCTGTAGCCTGCTGTTGTTACCACTGTCCTGTTTGAAATGGAATGAGAGAAGCTGGTTATTTTGTCATATGTGCATGTGCCGATATTAAACCCAGGAGCAACATTCAGGTAAAAGTGTAAGAACAAATGATCCATCAATAAAGGATATTATTGGATATATCTTTTATTAGATGTACTTGTGGTTTGGTTATTTGCCCTTTGTTTGAAAGTACACTGAGAGAGGACTTTTTATTAGTGATCTTAATAGTATTTTTTTCATATTAATGTAATTTTTCATCTAATTGAATACAATCTATTTGTGTATGATTGTCAGTCCAAAGAAGGAGAGAGGGAAGAGGGGAACGTGTGGAGAAAGTACAAGGTCAGGAAGAACCAGGTAAGGAAACAGACAGGGAATAGCGACAGGCACAACAGAAACTGTTAAACTGCTTGAGACAGTTGATCACCAAAAAGTGATTTGCCAACCTCAATGTGAGGCGACATAGGTTAAAATAAAAGAAAAAAATCTGCAGAGCCATAGTAGTATCTGCAGTAAAGATCTTTTCATACATTGTACCATAGGCAAAGTTGCCTCCATTTTTTTTATCAATATTTTCTACATTTCAAGGACTCTATTTTTGGAGTGTATTTTTATGTATCTATTGTATTATACATACATATTAAAAGTGAATCTCTGTCCAGAAAATGCACTCAGTTTACTTCTTACTCGCTATGATCATCATTCATCATTTTCCCACAGTAATTAAGGTTACCATATGTATTTGTTTTTATTCCAATCCATTCTTCTTTTGCAGGATTTAAATAATCTTTATCAGATTTGATTGTTTTGTTACAGATTTTAAAAAAAGGGCTTTTTTCTTTCACAAATGTGGGGATTAAATTGTGTTAAAATGTACAAAACAATGATGTCATGTTTTGTGACGAGGACCCAGGCAGAGAGAGACTTGATGAATTTAAGAATCCAATGATTTAATAAAGAAATTTGCAGACTTTTACAGTAATGGTAAAATTATGATGACTGATAACAGAGATGAAGACAACAGGGACAGGGAGGAACAGGGGTTTAAATGCACCAAGGAGACAGTCAGAGGAAACTCGGGACAACTGGAGACGTTTAAGGATGCAGGGACTAACAGAGACAGGGAAGAAGTATCATCGTGACGAGTAAAGTTTATCTTGCCTGGCTGGGCAGCTCTCTGGGTGCTAAGCACCCCCAAAGCTCTGATCCTAGAATTGCCCCTGGTTCTACATAAATACACCACAAATTAAATCAAAAGTCCCACAATAAACTGAGCAGAGACAGAACTGAGAAGTGAAGGGAAAGAGAGATCTGCTGACCAGTTAACCGACCATCTGACAAGGTCTGTTTGCTGTAGCCTGCCAGCTGGTGAATACCTTCAGCACCGTAAGCAGCACAACTGTCCCCATCTGGAGAAGAGCCAGAGACAAACATCTCCCCAGTGATGCAATCAGCCATTTGGGAAAGCAAAGCAGGTGCTTGCCAAGCTCCACCAGTGGCCTTGATTTAGCTTTAGCTGGCTGTAGAATGCTTTTCACTGAGTGGTTTAAAATCAAACCAAGGTCTTTTTTTGTAGTTCTCTGCAAGAATGTAAGAGCAATAGCCTGCTACCTCAGTGTCAGGTTACTGTAAAATGCATGCTTCAGTAGAGAATTCATTTGTATTTTTACCCCTTTTTCTTTCCAATTCCACTGAGAACTGCATCTATCTTGGTGTTATATACTTTTTGTTAAGGGTCTCGCTTTTTATTTTGATCTTGGGAATGTGTGTGGGTGTTCTCCTCTATATTTCCAGATGATGTGCCATGATCTTAGTATAGATAATTAATTTGCTACAAACATGAATCTGATTTACAAGTGATTCTGCTTCTTAAAATAGATGTAACCGATGTGTAATTTTTGTTTTATTCTTAATAAATTCAGCTTCAATTGATATATTAATGCACAAACACAGAAGTTAATTAACTTATCAGGCCTTAATTAAATTGTAAGGTAGGTCAGCCTAAATAAGAAGTGATTAGACTCCTCAAGCCTTTGGCAACACTCAGTAGTCCCTGGCTCTTAACAACTGGATCCAACATCAAGTCTTGAAGTTAACGATTGCCTACAAATCAGGGCTGGTGTGTATAATGCACCACCAGTCAATATTTTTAGTTGACCTGCAGACTTCTGCTCTGCAGGTGAATACATCAACAACATTCCCTATCATCACTTTTCATGATCTACCTACAGATCATAATAAGATCATCAGGATTAAGAGAATTCAAAAAGAGAGGCAATCTGTGCATGAAAGAAGAAGGAAATTAACACTGAATCTCAAAATACTTGTTGAAAACCACAAAATAAAGATCCATAAACACTGCTTCCTTCTCTAAACCTGAGCTCATTTAAGATGGACTGACTGGACAAGGTAACTTGTCCAGAGGTTAGGCCAGTCTAAATCTGATCTTCTTCCAGGCTAAGAAGAGAGGAGCCCACCAAGTGTTTCTTTGGGAGTTGCCTGGTTGCTGGAAAAGATGTTTTGCATCAAAGCTGATGCAAAATGGAAGATTTTACGTATTCTTGCAAGACAATACCAACAGCAGGCTATGTACTGAAAGAAGTCATTTTGCTTTCAAATCTTCAGAAGTTAAGGCTCCCCTCAAAGAGTGTGGTTTCCAAAGAAGACGAGTGTTGCATTTTCAACAATTAATATATTTTCTTTCAGTCAACTCTAGGTACACGTGAGGTGTAGGGTTATATGAGGTTATGGAGATTTGCATTCTGTTTTTGTGACCATTTTAAAGAGTGTTCTGTTTTTGGGGATGAAGCTATAATGTATGAGGATATCAAAGTGTTTCCAGCTTTGAATCTCCTCTGTTCAAAATGCAATTATGAAATTGTGGAAAGGAAAACTGTGGAAGTCGAAAGAAGATCTGAAAGAAAACTTTGAGATAAAACAGCATGTCTGGTGGGCTGAGAGGCAAAGTAAACCTCCCATATGACTGCATATGGGAGCTGCAGGAAGGTTGAACTGGCATGGGAGGGGCTTCCAGCAACATTCAGCTGTGCAGAATTGATGTATGGTGTACATTGGGACAGTCATCAGAAGGAAACCTTGCCTGTGGCATCAAGACAAAAGTCAAAAACTAAAGTGTGCAGGGCAACATCTGGGAAAGCAGAGTTGTTTTGGAAAGCTGGGCCGTGGACAGATGAAGCTGAAATTGAGCCATTTTTCCACAATCAGCAAAGGTATGTTTGGAAAGAAAAAAACGCAGCATTTGCTGAAAGGACACCTTGACTTTTAATCATGGGGGTGGAAACGTTCTGCTTTCGAGCTGTGCAGCAGCTAGTGGAAGAGGAAACTGGACTAAATAACAAATTGAGGATGCAAATGTCACGGACTAAGTCGAGTAGCTGAACCTGAAAACAGACTGGCTTTCACAGCAGAACAAGAAAACAAAGCAGACCTCAATGACTTGCAGTCCCCTCAAATTAGCACGATTAGAAATCTGTGGATATTAAACATGCTGTGCATGTAAGTGAGCTTAAAAATGTACCAGAACTTGATCTGAAAAGAAGTATGCGCAGGAACAATAATACTAGATGCCAACAAAAGACAGTTCCTGCATTTTGTGCTCAGTTACTATGTCCATTTAACATGTCTGTTTGCTGCACTGCTATATTACTCAATGTACCCAGTGATACGCACACTCTGTGTGTTTATCAGTTAGGAAATGTGTTTCTAATTACTTACTCTTGCTTTCAAGTGCTAAAACCTGATTATGTGCTGTTACAACATCTGTGCAGGTCTGTTCCTTTGAAAGAAAAGCAGGAAAATGACCAGCTAAACTCATGGCCGCTGCAGACAGAGAGAAGACGAAGAGCATACGGAGGGTAGGATCTTGTTATGTGGAGGGGGCCTTCATTACTCATAGGCCTGTGTTCCATCCATGAGGTTTATCTATGTGGGTAATAAAATGGAGCAAAACATATTGTGTAGCAGATTGCAATCTGGGCCTCTTTGATAGGAGATGAAGTTAAAAATGTGTCTGAGGATTTCTTTTCATTTGGGGGGGGAGTGGGGGCTGTACAAAGTGGATCAACGGATTTGTCACGTTTCTTTTCTTTAAGAGTTAAATGCAGAGAACTCTGCTGTATTTATGACTGCCTTTGCACATCTAAGGTGGAATATCCAAACGTAAGAATTGCTTTCTATTTTCAGGTTAGTGGGCAGAATCGTGTTGCAATCTGCTGGTGACGCCGTGCTGCCTAACCTCCTTTGCAAAAATAGGTTACAAAGGAGGTAGCCATCCATCACAGCCTACGAGAAAATATGTTAAAGTGCTATTAGTTTGCTTTGCCAAATGTGTTTTGGTTGAAATGTCATCTTTGCTCGGATTGTGCACGCTGTGAACTGTCGCTACCCTCGAGAAACTGTGATGTTCTTTCACCTTTTTGACATATAATTAGCAGATGCAGCTAGCCAACATGTTTTGGCCCTTTTTTCGAGGTCTGCACAGCAAGTGTTCAGCCACAGTGTGCTTATAATAATAATAATAATCATGATAATAATAACTTTATTTGTATAGCACTTTTCAAAACACAGAGCTACACAGTGCTTCATGGTTTGAGTAAAACTGTGGTTCCCAAACTTTTTTCGCTGGGCCCCCCCTTTGTTTTACAAGAAAAATACCCCCCCCCCTCGCGCGCACACTCGCACGCACGCACAAACACATCCTCCAACCACACACACACACCCATATTTTGCTCCATTGCGGTTTATTTCACACCTCAAACATTTAGTAAACAATTAAGCAAATACAAGTAATCTGCAGGTGGTAAGAAAATAAACTACTAACTCTTTTACGCTGCGTCCGCACATACACGGGTGATTTTGAAAACGCAGCTGTTTCGTCCACACGTAAACGCCGTTTGGATTCACCGAAAACTGAGATTTTTAAAAACTTTTTTTGGGTTTATGTGTGGACGAGGAATACAGAGTGTTACTCCCCTCGAGTCTTAATAAAGCTCAACTTGTTCTTTGCGTTTTAGCTGACATTTATTTCGGACAGGAGGATTCTTCGACATGCCTTAACATGTAATGATGTTCAACCACAGCCGATACAATGCCGTCACAACTAAAAAGAAATACAAACTTAAATTAATATTCTTAATAAAGCCCTTAAGCATTATATATGATGAAACATTCCAAAACAAAACGATCAATAAAATACACATTACACCTCACACTGCGGTAATTGTACTAGAATATCATGCAACACTAGCGTATTTACATACAACGATAATAAACAAAATAAAACATTTACCTCATTGGCCTCACTCATAAAACTTTAATCTTTACGTCGTGGGAAGGTCCAAAAAAGGCACTCTTTTATTTATCTTTCTGTAGACATGCAAACCTCGTGGCTCGTCTCTTAGATCGTGTCCAAATTCATGGGCTGCATCCTCCTGAGGACGCATTTGTAGACCGATTATGTCACAGCGACGCGCCGAAGGCTGTCCAAATTCGTAGACTCCTCCGAATGCAGCCGACAAATGCGTCCTCCTTTTCCCCGAATTTGAAGGATGGGTCGGGTGTGTCCTTCGTGGCCTACCATATCCCAGAATTCATAGCGCGGCCCAGCCAAACTCCAGTTTCCAACAATGGCGGCTGCTACTAAGTTTTAAAATTACTCATACTAATCTTTCTGGGTCACAAAATAAACTTTTAACATATTTTCAGGCGAGAAAGTAGCTGTGTAAACATCAAATATCTGCTCGGTTTATCAAGATATCGCATATTTGCAAAAGTGCTTCGACGGTTTTCGGAGACGTCTGCTACCCACCAGCTCGATATCTAGCCGGGAGCTCGAGGGTTACTGATGGGGCCGAGAACGGCACAACTCCCGGCACATCATTTTCAGATCACTGCGGACTTTCGCTGCTCAGGTTAAACGTAATATATAAGTCACTTAGACAACCTAAAATGTTATTGTTGGGCTTTTTTCAGTGTTTTGTTTGTTCGTGAGTAAATCGGTTTGGCTGCGATTAAAGTTATTAGATTAGATTAGATAAAATAAAACTTTATTAATCCTCCTGGATTTTCACACAGCTGACTAAACGTCAAACAGAAAAATGATTAAACAGAAGTATGAGACAGTCAAGAATTTACGCCAGTGTCTGGTTATATTTTAGATAGCAAGGAGCAGACGGCTGAGTTTATTAAACTCCACCGAGACAGCGGTGACGCTAATCAGAAGGCTAGACCGTCCAGTTTCACAGCCGTTTACTTCCGGCCTACCCGACCTTCTGAGGACCCGGCCCACGTACACCGCGAAGGCCAGGTCCTCAGGAGGATGCAGCCCATGAATTTGGACACGACCCAAATTAGCTTGCCGAGTGTGAGAGCCAAAAAATACCCTCTTAGCAACAATAGATGGAACTATAGAAAAGGTTCCTATCTAATTGCACAATTAGCACAAATAACACATTTAAACATATAAATCTAACATGCATCAAACATGAATTACTATTTATTTATTTCTTAATATTTCAACTACTAATTGTTTCAACCTTACATATCTAATAAAATGAACTTAAATGCGAGAGTTGCCTATGACGGCAGCTACACAGAGTTCGTCACGCAATGTTAAAGGTATGTGCCTTTTTCCACGTCACGCTGTGCGCCATGTTATTGTTTACAGGAGATGAATTGCAGAATGGGAGATAGTCAGAGACAAAATACTGTTAATCTATCTTCAGGTTTTACACGCTTACATTTACACACGCAGTTACTGTCCCTCTATTTAGAAAGGCAGAGGCGTCACAGTGTAATTATTTTACATCAAGGTTATTATCGTTAACGAAAACTAACGAAATAACGAAAACTAGAAGTGAAAAAACATTTTCGTTAACGGAAATAAAAATAAAAACAAAAAAAGGAAAACTAACTAAAACTGTAATGAGTGTTCACAAAACTAAAATTAACTGAATTTATAGCAAAAATGTGTTTAGTTTTCATTGATGTGTGCGTGTCATACAATAGTCAAGGGTGAAAATGAAGTTTAGTTTCCAGATTTATTTCTTGCTGTCTCATTATGCCAGCAGGTGGCAGTACGTTAGCCGAATCGTCTGTGTTGCTGCTCCGTCCACGCGCAGAATCATGTCAGGAAAAGTCGGGAGAAAGCGCCAGAGTCCAATTTGGGATTACTTTGAATATGACTGTGTTTTGGATGAAGCAAGTGTCTTGTAGTGGAAAGAGACAAATTATGAGGGACATTTCTCAAGGGAAAAAAATCCCACAAACCTTAAAGTGCACTTGAAAAGCTCACACAAGAAGGCTAACCTAGCTTACCTTGAGAAGGTAAGGGAGCACACTCAACCCTCATCCCCAGAAAACAGAAGCTAACCCCAGGCAAGGCAGCGTGATGCATCCCGAGACAACAAGACGGGGATACCTACATAACTGTGTGAGTCAATTGCCTTCAAAAAGTTCATCAATTCACTTGAACCAAAATTAGGAACACCCGGTGCTGCAAGAGTTAATAGTCTTATTGGGGCCAAGATATACATTTTATAGTTGCCTGGTATCAATGGTTGTTCATCTTCCTTTATTTATTTATTTATTTATTTATTTAAAGAACCCATAGGTGGGAATGTGAGTTGTCTGTCTCTGCGTGTTAGCCCTGCGACAGATAGGCGACCTGTCCGGGGTGCAGGGTATGGTAGCTGGAATAGCAACATACCCAAGGATAAGCAGAAGAGAATGACTGATATGATGAAACTGGGATTTTGTTACACTTAATTATTGCAAACAAAACTAAAACTATAACTGAAAGTAATCAAAACTAAACTGAAACTAAGGATTTTCAAAAAAATAAAAACTAAACTAAACTAGCAAACAATTGGTAAAAACTAATTAAAACTGATATAAAATTGAAAATCTGAAGTCAAAACTAAATAAAAATAAAAACTAATGAAAATTGCACAACTATTAAACCCTGTTTTACATGTAGTTGTTTTTGTTTCCTGTGTAATAATATTCAACATTGCTATCAAGGTTCAAGGTTCTTTATTATTTGTCACATGCATAGTTATACAAGTATAACACACAGTGAAATGTAGCCTGACACGCTCCTCGACATGTGCAAAAATTGGGGGGGGGGGGGTGTAGAGGAAGAACATTATATATATACATATATATACACATATAGTATATACACTGGGTGAATGTGCAGTAGTAGCAGCAAGCAGGTGAATTCTGTACATTAATATGAATAGATATCTGACTATCAATAAATTTTTCAAAAAATGCCTCTCTGTGCAAAATAGGTTTAAAAACATGAACAACTGTGGGATACTGTTTGTCCGTGATTTGAACCGAGGGAACAAATCCTGGCAGGATCAGCCTGATATTATTTGTATCCCACTGTAACTTTACTGTATAAAGAGCTAACGTCTCCAAAATGTCAGGAGTACTTATTTATTACAACAAGTGTTTGTGAACTAAAAATCTAGAATGTGGGATAATGTTTGTCCGTGATTTGGAGAGCCCAGCGCTCTCGACGCAGGGAAAACCAATTCTGCAGGGGAGACCTACCTTGGCACTTGTGCAGGTGAAGCCAAAGGGAAGATTCAATTCAATTCAATTCAATTCAATTTTATTTATATAGCGCCAAATCACAACAAAAGTCGCCTCAAGGCGCTTCATAGATACAGAGAAAAACCCAACAATCATATGACCCCCTATGAGCAAGCACTTTGGCGACAGTGGGAAGTAAAAACTCCCTTTTAACAGGAAGAAACCTCCGGCAGAACCAGGCTCAGGGAGGGGCGGCCATCTGCTGCGACCGGTTGGGGTGAGAGAAGGAAGACAGGATAAAAGACATGCTGTGGAAGAGAGACAGAGGTTAATAACAGATATGATTCAATGCAGAGAGGTCTGTTAATACATAGTGAGTGAGAAAGGTGACTGGAAAGGAAAAACTCAATGCATCATGGGAATCCCCCGGCAGCCTACGTCTATTGCAGCATAATCAGAATCAGAATCAGAATACTTTATTGATCCCTGGGGGAAATTATTTTTTGTTACAGTGCTCCATTTTAAACCAACATTAAGACAAGACAGACAATACGCTAACTAAGAATAGTACAATATATACATATATATACATACATACATACATAAGTCACTTATAAATAAATAGTTGGAAAAGAAACATGTGTAGCTGTAGCAGCAAACAGTGTGTTAAGTGGATGCGTTGTACAGGGAGATGGCCACAGGCAGGAATGATTTCCTGTGTCGTTCAGTGGTGCTTTTTGGTAATCTCAGTCTCTCACTGAACGTGCTCCTGTGACTGACCAGCATGTCATGGAGTGGGTGGGAGGTGTTATCCAACATTGTCTTTATCTTGGACAGGGAGGATTCAGGATCACCTGGTCCAGCCCTAACTATATGCTTTAGCAAAAAGGAAAGTTTTAAGCCTAATCTTGAAAGTAGAGATAGTGTCTGTCTCCCGAATCCAAACTGGAAGCTGGTTCCACAGAAGAGGGGCCTGAAAACTGAAGGCTCTGCCTCCCATTCTACTTTTAAATACTCTAGGAACAACAAGTAGGCCTGCAGAGCGAGAGCGAAGTGCTCTAATAGGGTGATATGGTACTACAAGGTCATTAAGATAAGATGGGGCCTGATTATTTAAGACCTTGTATGTGAGGAGCAGGATTTTGAATTCAATTCTGGATTTAACAGGAAGCCAATGAAGGGAAGCCAAAACAGGAGAAATATGCTCTCTCTTTCTAGTCCCTGTCAGTACTCTTGCTGCAGCATTTTGGATTAGCTGAAGGCTTTTCAGTGAGTTTTTTGGACATCCTGATAATAATGCATTACAGTAGTCCAGCCTGGAAGTAATAAATGCATGAACTAGTTTTTCAGCGTCACTCTGAGACAGGATATTTCTAATTTTAGAGATGTTGCGCAAATGGAAGAACGCGGTCTTACATATTTGTTTAATTTGTGCATTGAAGGACATATCCTGGTCAAAAATGACTCCAAGGTTCCTCACAGCGTTACTGGAGGCCAAGGTAATGCCATCCAGAGTAAGAATCTGGTTAGATACCATATTTCTAGGCTTTTCAGGGCCGAGTACAATAACCTCAGTTTTATCTGAATTAAGAAGCAGAAAGTTAGCGGCCATCCAGGTCTTTATGTCTTTAAGACATTCCTGCAGTTTAACTAATTGGTGTGTGTTATCTGGCTTCATGGACAGATAGAGCTGGGTGTCATCGGCATAGCAGTGAAAATGTATGCTATGTCTTCTAATGATGCTGCCTAAGGGAAGCATGTATAATGTAAACAGAATTGGTCCTAGCACTGAACCCTGTGGAACTCCATAATTAACCTCAGTGTGTGAAGAAGACTCTCCATTTACATGCACAAATTGGAGTCTATTAGATAGATATGATACAAACCACTGCAGTGCAGTACCTGTAATACCTACAGCATGTTCTAATCGCTCTAATAGGATATTATGGTCAACAGTATCGAATGCTGCACTAAGGTCTAGCAGGACAAGCACAGAGATGAGTCCACTGTCAGAGGCCATAAGAAGATCATTTGTAACCTTCACTAAAGCTGTTTCTGTGCTGTGATGAGCTCTGAAACCTGACTGAAACTCTTCAAATAAACCATTCCTCTGCAGATGATCTGTTAGCTGTTTGACAACTACTCTTTCAAGGATTTTTGATATGAAAGGAAGGTTGGAGATTGGCCTATAATTAGCTAAGACTGCTGGGTCTTGGGATATGCTTCACCATATTTTCTAGTCTTTGGCTTAGAATGAAGTTGGTTTGGAAACATATTCAGCGATGCTTCATCTCCTGCTTTGCGTTTGTGTGGGCACCCCGTGCTAGCAGTGTCCAAGCGTTGTTTTGTCTTTTCCCTTTTCATGCCGCGCACCCCCTGCAATGGCTCTGCGCCCCCCCCCCCCCCCCCCCCTAGGGGGCAGGCCCCACACTTTGGGAAGGTCTGGAGTAAAAGATTCACCTTAAAGTGCATATTATTCAACGTACAGATACATAAACAGACACATAAGATACATACGCCTCTTCTCCGCTACTCAGTGTTGCCAACTCCTCAGTAAGGAAAATCGCTATTGGCTGTCCTAAAAGTCGCTAGAAGTCGTTAAATGACCATCGCCTAATTTGCATAGGCGATCTAATTGTCATGCTAATCTAATTGTAACCTATGTTGTTGGAGAGAGAAATAACATCGTGGAAGAGACATAAAGTGAGTAAAAAACGTCCTAAATGCATTTAGAGTTTATTTAGAACTACAAATTAAATTTCTTTTAGCAATTATTGTTTTTTTTAATGTTTTTTAATGTTGTGGTGGACCACTGGAGGGCTCCACTCACACCCAGTTCTCAGGAAGTGTTGTTGCTGTGTTTTGGAGGGAAAGTGTTCAGTTCTGTGGTGATGAGTAATAAACGAGCAGTGTTTATCGAGAGCTCTCGTGTCGTCTGTGTTTACCTCCACATTGGTGACCCCTGACTCAAACATGCTGCAGTCCGATGGTGGCGCCGACTCCGCTCTGGATGCATCAGCAGCCGCCAGCTCTCTGCCTCCGGCTGCAGCTACGTTTGCTGTGGCGCTCGAGCTGCCGGACTTTTGGCTTCACGATCCCCCGTCGTGGTTCATGCACGTGGAGGCTCAGTTCGCCCTTCGTGGCATCTCGGCTGACGACACGAAATATCACCATGTGGTGGCTTCTCTCGACCCGCTAGCCACCCGTCGTGCGTTGACTCTCCTCCGGGACCCACCCACCCGAGGGAAGTACGCCGCCCTTAAGGAGCTGCTTCTTCGGCGTTATGCCCTCACCGACGCAGAGCGAGCCGAGAAGCTCCTCTCCCTCTCAGGCCTGGGTGGCGGTACGGCTCTCGAACTGATGGAGCACATGCTATCCTTTCTCGGACCGGACGACGGGGGATTCCTCTTCACCCACATCTTCCTCCGACAGCTGCCGGCGGCCGTGAGAGCCGGCCTCGCCAACTCTCCGCTTCTGGGCACGAAGGATTATCGCTCCCTGGCTGAGGACGCGGATCGTATTCTCCTGGCTACCCGCACTTTCCACGATCACGACCTAGTTCCAGCCTCGCCGGCGGCGCCTTCCACTTCCCCGCTGACCTGCCACGACGTACCCGATCCTTCGCTGACGGCAAAGATCGCGGCACAGCGACACCACGGACGGGACCTCTGTTTCTACCATCAGCGTTTTGGCGCCGGACCCCGCCAGCGTGCTGTAGCGGCCGCGACCGCTGGCGACAAAGAAAAACTGCTCTTCATAGAAGACTCGCGCTCTGGGAGACGTGTCTTGGTCGACTCCAGCTCCCAGAAGAGCCTCCTTCCCCCGTCCGGAGCCGACAGTTTAGCAGCAGGCTGCGGACCTCAGCTTATTGCGGCTAATGGCTCTCCCATCGCAACGTTCGGGGAAAGGTTTGTGACTGTTTGTTTTCATGGTCGGGATTTCCAATGGACCTTTGTTGTTGCCGCTAGCTCTGTACCTATTTTGGGCGCTGATTTTCTTTGTGCCCACGGACTGCTGGTCGATGTCGCTAACAGACGCTTAATCGATACACTGTCTTTTTCTTCAATGCCCTGTTTCACTCGCGCCATCGAGACCCTGAATCGGGCTAATTTAGTGACTTCAGGGAATGTTTTTCAGCGTTTCCTCTTGGAGTTCCCTTCACTGACTGTTCCTAATTTCTCGAATACGGCAACGAAGCACGGGGTTGAACGTTATATTCCGACGGTCGGTCCCCCGGTGTTCGCACGCGCGCGCCGCCTCAACCCTGCGAAACTCTCTGTCGCTCGGGAAGAGTTTGCCGCAATGGAGCGCCTCGGCATGAATAGTGCCTGGTCTTCTCCGCTACACATGGTGCCCAAGTCAGACGGTCGGTGGCGGCCGTGTGGGGATTTTTGCCGTTTGAATAATGTCACGGAGAATGACCGTTACCCCATTCCCCACATCCAGGATTTTTCCGCCCACCTCGCCGGCACCTCGATTTTTTCTAAAATTGACTTGGTGCGGGGGTATCACCAGGTTCCCGTGCGCGCCGAAGACGTCCCCAAAACTGCCGTTATTACCCCTTTCGGCCTGTTTGAATTTTTGTGCATGCCGTTCGGTTGATGGACTCTGTTTTGCGCGGGCTGCCTTTCGTCTTTGTGTACCTTGACGATATATTGGTGGCCAGCTGCTCTGACAGTCAGCACGCGTCCCATCTGCATCAGGTTTTCCAGCGCTTAGCGGCACACGGCCTGATCGTCAACCCCTCCAAGTGCCAGTTCGGCTTGCCGGTTCTGGATTTCTTGGGCCACCGCATTTCCGCTGACGGTGTGGTTCCGTTGCCAGACAAGGTCCGGGCCGTTTCGGCTTTTCCGCGTCCTGCGTCCGTTAAAGCGCTGCAGGAGTTCTTGGGGATGGTCAATTTCTACAACTGCTTTCTCCCCAGAGCTGCGCACCTGCTGCAGCCTCTCTATGCTGCCTTGAAGGGTAAAACAGCTAAGGACTCGATTGATTGGCTCCCTGAACGCATCCAGGCATTTTCTGGGGCCAAGACCGCGCTGGCAAACGCCGCCCTGCTGGCCCACCCGTTTCCATCGGCGGAGATTGCGTTGACCTCTGATGCGTCGGACGTGGCAGTGGGCGCAGTGTTAGAACAGCGGGTCTCCGGTGTCTGGCAACCGCTCGCTTTTTTTAGTCGCACGCTTAGAGACAGTGAGCGCAAATATAGCGTTTTTGACAGGGAGTTGCTGGCCCTACTCCTCGCCACACGGCATTTTCGTTTTTTTCTCGAGGGTCGGAGCTTCACCACGTACATCGATCATAAACCTTTGACATTCGCGATGTCCAAGGTCTCTGATCCGTGGAGCGGGCGCTAGCAGCGCCAGTTGGCAGCCATTTCCGAGTTCACAACTGACATTCAGCACGTGGCTGGTAAGTCCAACTGCGTGGCTGACTGTCTATCCCGCGTGCTGGTTTCTCCTGTTTATGTGGGCATAGACTTTGAGGCTATGGCCGCTGACCAACAGGCCGACCCGGACATCCTTGCCCTTCGGTCTGCGCAAATGGGCCTTGTACTGGAGGACAGACCCGTGTGGAACGGCGGGCCTAGCCTGCTTTGTGATGTTTCCACCAGCCGTCCACGCCCTGTAGTTCCCCTTTCGTGGCGTCGTTGTGTTTTCGACTCCGTCCATCGCACCACTGCGTACCACCCGCAGGCCAACGGGATGTGCGAACGGTTCCACCGGTCGCTTAAGGCCGCGTTCCGTGCTTCTCTCACAGATGGCAACTGGGTTGACCGCCTTCCATGGGTTTTACTGGGGTTGCGCTGCGCGGTTAAAGAAGACCTTGGGGTTTCCCCGGCTGAACTTGTCCTTGGTCAGCCCCTCCGGGTCCCCGGGGAATTCTTGCCTGAGAGCCCACCCCCGTGCTTCGCTCCCTCTGTGCTGTCTCTCCGTCCCCCAAGAGACTCGTTTTCTCTTCCTGGCCCAGTGCACCATTGTGTGCCTGACACCTTTGTTCCGAGGTCGTTGGACTCTTCGCAGTTTGTTTTTGTCAGGCATGACGCTCATAGGCCTCCGCTGCGTCCACTGTATGACGGCCCCTTTCGGGTTATTCAACCGGGCCGGAAGCATTTCCTTTTGGATTTTGGGGGTCGGCAGGAGGCTGTTTCTATTGACAGACTTAAACCAGCACATGTGCTTCTGGATGACCAGGTGGTGCCGGCTCAGGCCGCCCGCCTTCCACTGGACTGGACAACCCTGCTTCTTCCTCTGGGAGCGCCCCCCACCTGGCGGGGCCCGAGCTATCTTCAGTTTTTCCTGACCGCCCGTGCCAGCCTGGCCCTCAGGCTCGTTTCCCCTCAGCCAGCTCTCCACCTCCCCGGTTCAGCCTTTCTGGACGTTTAATTAAAGCAAGGGTTCTGGACTAGGGGATGACCCTACTGGGTGTTCGGGGGGGGCATGTGTGGTGGACCACTGGAGGGCTCCACTCACACCCAGTTCTCAGGAAGTGTTGTTGCTGTGTTTTGGAGGGAAAGTTTTCAGTTCTGTGGTGATGAGTAATAAACGAGCAGTGTTTATCGAGAGCTCTCGTGTCGTCTGTGTTTACCTCCACAATGTCACAATTCCAACCCTGCTCCTTTACCCGGGCTTGGACCGGCAAAAGTGACCCAAAATAGGCACTCTGGTGGAGTTGCTTTGTGTGTGTGTTTATAAGTAGTTTTAAACCTTGTGATCCACAAAACAGCATAAGAGTAAAAGAGTAAAAGAAGAACTGACTGCGTTGCAGCACCCGCTGCTTGTTGAGAGTAAAAGCGATACGCACTTTCACGTCTTTTTTTAGCTCTTTCGGGTCTAAGGGGTCTGAAAACTCGCTAAATATAGCGACAAAGTCGCTAAGTTGGCAACACTGCCGCTACTGCCTTCTAGTGATGGGTCGTTCGTGAACGAAATGGCTCTTAGAGCCGGCTCTTTGACGTGAACGACGCGAGCCGGCTCCTTATCACGAGCCCTCACGTGGGTTAGAGCCGGCTCTTTGACGTGAACGACGCGAGCCGGCTCCTTATCACGAGCCCTCACGTGGGTTTTTTTTTTCTTTCTCTCAGCCTCTCTCTCGCACTTTTTTTCTGCTTCACTCAGCAGCGAGCCTTGTGCTTTACGCTGGGCAGAGGGGGGAGGGGCGGTAGTTACACTCAGTAGCACAGGAACAGAGCCAGAGGGGGGGAGAGAGAAAGAGAGCCAGGGACAACAACATCACATTAGAAAGGTATAGTAATCATCCACAACTATTTTCAGTTGCAGATGATAAAGGATTCAGAAAGTTTATTCATGCAGGCCCATATGACAGAGAATGTGCATGTTTCTTTTTGTTTTCATATTTTAATTTATATTTAATTGTGTTGTGGTTTGCAGTGTTTTGTGTTGTTTCACTTTAAATTTGTAAAAGGAAAAAGCTGAAAATTTAAATAGTTAAAAGTTGAAATGTGAATAGTTGATTTTTGTATTATATTATTTATTTATTACATTTTATGTGGAGTGAATAAATAAAAGTACATTTACGGTGGCCCCTAGAGACAAAGCACATACAAACTTCAAATCACGTACGAACTCTGAAGCACGCACAAACTCCAAAACACATAAAAACTCCAAAACACGTAAAAACACGTACAAACTCTGAAGCACGTAAAAACTCCGAAGCACATAAAAACTCAAAACATGTACAAAAGACAACAGAAGTACTCCAGGATGCTGGGCGCAGTGTTGAGCTTTTGTTACCTAGTGGCTACACAAGCCAGCAAGTACCAACGACCGGATTTGGTGTGTGGTAATAATAGGTAAATGAACTTTTTTTTAAAAATTATTTGAATATATATGAGTGCCTGTGTATAAATACACAAACAATACACACATGCTTTCAATTGTGTAGTTTAAGTGATCTAGTAGCTCTGCTTTGTTAGTTCAGTTCATGCTAGAAATGTGTTTTGGAGTTTGTACGTGTTTTGTCTATAGGGGCCACCGCATATATTTATATATAAACATATATAAATAAAACCACTTTTTTACATTAGTAATTCCTTTTGTGCATAATTTTATATTATTGTTAATAATAAATTAATTAAAGCAACAAAACAACCTGAAGAGCCGGTTTGGAGCCGAAAGAGCCGGCTCTTTTTAGTGAGCCGAACCGAAAGAGCCGGATCTCTAAAAAGAGCCGGAAATCCCAAAACTACTGCCTTCTCGTCTTGGCACACAAGCGGTGAAATCGTGACGTAAATGCTGCACGCTCTTTGGCTTTTTGTCAGACTCGGGATCCACGGTGTTGGGTTTTGTGGAGCCATTTTCCTCATTTCCAGGTTTCAAAATTAGTGGTTTGGATTGTTGTGAAGGAGTCGCTCTGATGACCAGCCAATCGGTGGCAGTCTATTGACTTTACATTTTCAGATGGACTGAGCTAAACTTCGGCCAAGCAGATAAAAGAAAAAGTACCTGGTACCACCTAATGGAAAACCTTGAAAACAGAGTTGAGTGGAGTTGAGTACAAGTGGAAAAGTACCCAAACCATATGGTTTATTCCAAGACATTGCTTCCACACAAGCAATTAGTCGTAAAACGATGGCCCGAAAGGGGAAAAGTTTAAGGCTAACCTATAAAAATGTGTTTTCAAAAGAATTAGCCAACCTGATAGGCTGAGGAAGGCTGTTTCATGATCACCTCTGGGTTTTAAAGTCAGAGCGAGGGACAGAAAGGAGACCCAGGTTATAACGTGTAACCATACAGCAGATACATCTGAACATGTTTTCAGGTGCAGTTACACAGCTGAAATGAGAGTTGTTGCCAGGCCTGTGTGCTGTGCTATTGATCAAGATTAAATTGTATTGTCTCTGTTCAGACATGTGACAGAGGGCTGAAATTGAATTGGATGTTTTAAAGCAGTTACGTGTTGGACTGTAATCCCAGCCCATTGTTTGAATCTTTCTTCTTGATAGTGTCCTCAGTCTCTTTTAAAGGAAAGATCCTTGAGCTGTACCCAAAACTTTGAATAAATTGATCTGCTGAGAGCTGGATTTTTGTGTCTTTAGCATTTGCTTCCTCTTTTCTTTTTCCTCTTGTGATCTGCACTGCCGCATCAGAGCGCATGACTTTGTGGCAGAACCTGATTAATCATGGGACAGCTCAAGCCAAGTCACCTTGTCGCTTGGCGCAGATCCAGGAGGAGACAGTTATGGTGGTAAACCAACACGCTAATGGTGTCAACCGGGGACAAGTCGAGGATCTCGCTGTTCTTTCCAGTTTATTGATCAAACCAGGCCTGCCTTTGACGACAGGTTTGTGTCCGTGCAACGCAGCGCTCGTTGTTAAAAAGCTTAAATCGGCAACAAATTGTTTTCCCGCCTTGCTTATTATTCCTCCTTCATTTCTGTCTACCGGCGCTTCTTGCGGCGCTGCGTTGCCCTCTCTTTTCTTTTCTGGGGCTACCTCCATCTGTCTCTGCAGGTGTGTTTTGTGTTTTGTTTCTTGTCTGCCATTCTTTGATCACTGTTGTAAATTCTTTTCTGCCCTCTTTCAGTTCTTTGTCTTTGTGGTTCCGTCTCGCAGAGATGTTTGTTGATGGGGTGTTTTTTTTTTGTTGTTGTTGTTAAAAATGATGAAAGATGGCAAATTCATTCCTTGCCACTTTTCAAACAAATAGCACATATTTGGCAGTCGTGCAAAAATATCCCACCAGTTATTCAATACCTCACTATCTGTCCCAATGCACTGGTTTATTCCCTCTTCTAAACAGCTGAATGGCATCCTGCGGTCTGAATGTTCTGCATGCTCATTTATCTGTAGTCAAAACAAATTAGTAAGGTTTGGTTCGGCGTTGTTTTTGTCAACAGCGATGGATCTTTATGGGTCATTTCTTGATAGTTTAATAAGTTTGGCTCGCAGGGATGGATAAAGACTGTAATGTTAGTGAGAACAAGCAGAATTAACGACAGTCACATGTTGAGACAACAAAGGGATTAAAGATGAGGGAAGAAAAACAAGTTGTGTTTCAAAAGTCCTTTGCAACTGGAAGCAGCAGCTCTTTGGTTTCGGTGTCAAATGCTCTAAAAAATAAAGCAGTGTCAACTGACAGGGAACGGTAAATTACTTCCATTTGTCAAACGTGGCTGATTTTGTTTCTGGCTTGTTTTTTTCAACTATAAAGTGTGTGTGGAAGTCCAGGAGAAAAACTGTGGTTGGCTTACAGGTTTATCTAACGTTGCTGCAGCACAGCAGAATCCCCAAGGGCTACGGCACTGAGCAGAGTGACAACTGTAAAAACACAGAGTACAGTTGTGCTTTGTTGGCGGCAACAGCAGTGTGCACATCTGGCTTTGATCACCATGGTGATGGTGGTGCGGGGAGTGACAGGGCATGCAGAGCGATGGAGACTCTCGGGGGAATCATTATCCTGTTTAGTAAGCCTAATGAGAGAAAAGGTGTTGCACCTCAGTTAACTGCTGTCCTTGTCTGAAACACACACACACATGCGCGCGCGTGCAAGCAAAACTAAACAGTGTGCATGACAGATGTAAGTAAACTCCCTATTCTATAAGACTTACAGTACAAACAAAGACATGTAATTACAGCGCTACCGCAGCCTTCCACAAATTAACACACTGTTAACACTCATCATAACACTGGAAAAGTTGCAAGATGGCGTGAAAATGTGCACCCAAATGTAGTCTGCTGTTGTTTACCAAAGTTTTATTCATTTAAGTGTGTCATACCAGCAGCAAAGGCGAATAATTGCTTAAAACAAGAAAAGAACAGATGAATCAGTGGGGGGAACTTGTGAAGAAAAACCAAAAGCATGCCGTTTGATTGGGAGCCCGAAAACACCCCACTGTATCTACCTTTTATTCAAGGCATTCCTCTTGCAGATTAATTAGAGATATTTAAAACTGGTAAAATTTCAGTTGTGCTTCTACTTACCATTTTGAAAAATGTCAACTTGCCTTTTATTTTTTCAACCATGTATCCGCACATTGTGCCTAAAGAACAATACAGAACAGCTGTTTCTGTTGACCTGATGCTATGAGCGGACATTTCAATTAAGAGGCAGAAAGATATTAGTACTAGAGCTCTAAAGCGTCCTTAAACCCTGAAGTTGGGATTAATTTAAGTAACATATATTCCAACAACTCAATGACAAAGAGAGGCTGTATGTTAAATAGCTTAGTAACAGAAACCAAGCAACCCTAGGTAGACAAACTAGGAGCTCTGAGACATTCATCTTCAAGACAAGAACATTAAAAACCTACAGGGAGTACACACATGACCATGACCAATCTCTGCAATATCTTGCATACAACAGCTTCCTCCTCACTGCAGAAATCCAACTCTTTTCTCTGTTTTTGTAGATTATATACTCACCAGCCACTTTTTGGGTACACTTTTTTCATGTAACTCATTACATTTGTGCACATAGACATGGACAAGATGACCTGCTGAAGTTCAAAGATGGGGAAGAATTGCAACTTTTGAATTCGGTGTGGTTGTTGGTGTCAGACTGGCTGGTCTGAGTAATTCAGAAACTTCTGATCTACTTGGATTTTCCCACACAACCATCTCCAGGGTTTACAGAGAATGGCCTGAAAATGAGAAAATATCCAGTTAGTCTGGGTGAAAATGGCCGGGCTGATGGGGATAGAGCGATAGATAGAGCTGATACAAAGGCAGCTATAATTCAAATAACCACATGTTACAACCAACGTTTGCAGAAAAGCATCTCTGAATCCAAAACACATCAAATCTTAAAGCAAATGAACATACAGTCTATAAGTATTTTTCCTGATCATGTCCATGCATTTATGACCACAGTGTACCCATCTTCTGATGCCTGCTTCTAGCAGGATAATGTGCCATGGCACAAAGCTCAAATCAAACTGGTTTCTTTAACATAACAATACCCAAATGCCTCCACAGTCACCAGATCTCAATCAAACAGAGCACCTTTGGGCTGTGGTGAAACAGGAGATTTGCATCGTGGATGTGCTGCCCACAGATCTGCAGCAACCGTGTGATGCTGTCACATTAATATGGATTAAAATCTCAGAGGAATGTTTCCAGCACCTTGTTGAATCTGCGCCATGAAGAATTAAAGCAGTTTTGAAGGTAATAAGAGGTAAAACATGGTCCTAGCAAGATGTACCAAGGAAAATGTCTGATGAGTGTATGTAACTATTTATATACCGCATTTTAGAAAGGGTCAGGTAAGCTTAAGGAGGAGCTGACCTGTTCCTGTGTTTTGCCTCTAGCTTCTGTGTCATCTTGGCAGTGGTATTGGCATGCCACAAGACTGAAGCTTCATCCACAAACAGGGTAGCCTCTCATTAGTGTGCCATGGAAAAGTAATGGCTTCAGGGAGGGAAGCCAGCTTTGCTGTCACAAACACATTCGTCAGGAGCGTACAGGTATCTGGAAACATGAGACTGTCACGTCAAGACAGACCAACCATCACAAATCTGATTCCTCATTATCATTCATCTGGTATGCAGTTGAAGGTCATCAATCCAATTTTCATCAGTATTCCATGCGGGCGTGAAACTCGGTACCCAAGTGGGAGTAAGTGTGGAATAAATTACTCAAACTTAAAATTGAGAGGCAATGTGTGATCATAACAATCAATAAGGGAATAATTTGATTCTGATTAAGTAAAAAATAGTTACAATCAGTGGTGTATTTAATTTTTTAACAATGTATCCGTGGTACTGCTGTGAGGAAAAGATTTTTCAAAGCCGTTAAAGTTTTTTTTTTACTGAAAGCTGTCATTGTACCTGACGTCTTTGTCTTCCTCCTGCAGCCTTTTTTTCCCCCCACCACAGCCTTGAAACTGCATTTCAACATCTCAGTCAGAGCTTAATGTCAGAGTCCATCGCTCATGTGCAATATTTACCTTTTCTGAAAAATGTACCCAGTGCTTATTATAATTTATTTATTTATTTGGGGGGGGGGGGGGGGGGGGGTTGTTTTGATCCCATATACAAACACGCACAACACAGACTATATTGCCAAAAGTATTCACTCATCTGCCTTCACACGCATATACACTTGAGTGACATCGCATTCTTAAACCGAAGGGTTTAATGATGTCGGCCCATCCTTTGCAGCTATAACAGCTTCAATGCTTCAGGAAAGGATTTCGACAAGGTTTAAGAGTGTTTATGGGATTTTTTAACAATTCTTCCAGAAGTGGATTTCTGAGGTCACATACTGACGTTGGACAAGGAGTCCTGGCTCACAGTCTCCACTCTAATTCATCCCAGAGGTGTTTCTGTTGAGTTGAGGTCAGGAATCTGTGCAGGTGCGAAGTCAGGTTGGAACAGGAAGGAGCCGCTGGCCAGACAGAGAAGCGTGATTCGTCTCTCCAGAGAGCACTTCTCCACTGCTCTAGGGTCCAGTGGCCTTTCCACTGTGTTCCACCACAACGCTTTGCATTGCACTTGGTGATGTAAGGCTTGGATGCATCTCCTCAGTCATGGAAACCCATTTCATGAAGCTCTCTATGCACTCAGCTACTCTTAAGCTAATCTGAAGGCCATGTGAAGTTTGGAAATTTTAGTGATTGACTCTGTAGATAGCTGGTGACCTCTGAGCACTATGCGCCTCAGGATCTGCTGACCCTGCTCTATGTTTTTATGTGGCTTCCACTTTCTTCTAATACCACTAGCACTATGGAATATTTTGTAGTGAGAAACTGGACTGGATCTGCGCAGGTGGCATCCTATCATCATACCGCACTGGAATTCACTGAGCTCCAGAGAGCGACCCATGCTTTCCCAAATGTTTATAGAAACAGTCTGCATGCTGGGTTCTTGATTTTATACACCTGTGGCTGGGTAAGTGATTGGAACAATGGGTGAGTGAATACTTTTGGTATTGTAGAGTATAAAAACTGTGAATCCCTGATATTAGCTTTCTGTGTTCACTTATATACCTGTCATGCGATGAGACTCTTTCTAAGAGGCTTTGTTTAAGACAACAGATGCCGTAGAAAGCATGAAGAGCTCCAGAAAGGCTGTCTGGTAAAACTCTGATAGACAGGTACTGCAAATGGTGTTTCAACAGTTTGGCTTACTAAACTTATTGCAGAGTTGATGAGTCTGCAGCTAGGCAGGCCACAGGCTGCACAATTCACCCAGAAGGATGCGCACACACATTGTTGCACATGTATTGTTGGTAACAAAATGAAAAGATTGTGCTTTTCTTGTGGAGTAGCTTCTTAGGTTAAACAGTCACTTTAGCTACTTCTATGACTTACCACCTACACCTTGAGCTCTTTTGCAGGTCACCGCATATGCAGACATCTACTAAAACAGGAAAAATAAAAACTGATATAAAAGTTGTTTTTTAAAAGTCCTAAACTCCCCATAGGCATGTTCAAACTCCAAACTCACAGATTAGTTAGTAAAAAACCTTCCAGTGCACTTTGGGACAAGGCGAGTTTGTGTTCACGTTTACTTCCACGCAGTTCACCAAGGTCGTGTCGAAACCCAACAATTGGACATAAATCTTGTGGTGACTCCTTCAAACCCAACAGTGAGAGTTGCTGCTGTGATGGATTATTTAAAAGTACAACTGTCATCACTAGGTTGACCTGAGCAGCAGAACCATGCAATAATCTCATCGCACGCCAGTGAACCGGAGGCCCATCATACAATTTTCACGTGCTTTGTCCAACCGAGCGTGCGTCATTTGTTCCAGTGATGTGGCTCCCTAAAATCCAGCGATACTGATGTCATAATCTTCCTCTGGTGGATGTGATACAAGCCAGATTTGCGCAGGCTGATGTTTGTCCACCAACTCGATAACAGAACATATTAGATTTTTTTTTTAGAAGACAAACAAATGCTCCTGCTGAGCTTATCTTTTTAATTTACTCTCTGACACTGATGAATTCTTCAGTTATCTCACCTGTTGCGATCTTGATTTAAAAAAGAAAAGCTCTGTTTTATTCAGAGGGAGAACCCCCACCCCTCACAACCAGCCTTTCCTCCACCCGCTGTATGAGCTTGTGATCAATAAAGCTCATAAGTCTTTTCCTCCAACTGAGCGAGCTTCTGCTCCCTACCCGCAGAGAATCACTGAGCGTCAGACAGACCAGACACACTCCTCCTAAAGGTGCCTCCTGTCGCATACAAATCCCGACTTCGTCTTTCCTGCTCTGCTCTGCTCCGCCAGGCTCTGCTACATGCACATTCTTCCCTCGAGGCCAGAGACAACCAGACAAGTAGATAAGATTTTAGTGAGTCCTGGCCAAGAAGAGAAGATTAATATGAGGGGATTCATATTGTTTGTACATGCTCACACGCTTATGAATATGTTGATTTGTTTGAGGCTGTACTTAATGCATGTGCTCACGTGCCGACATACAAGCTTCAATCTTTTTTTTTGTGTTCAGCAAATTGAATTAGTGCAGAAGCAGCCACTCTCGCTATTTGCCTAATGAAGGAATCAGGATTTAAATGAAGTTTAGGGCCAAAAGCCACATTATGCTCGAGAAATAAACGGCTTGACTCATCTGATTTTCAAATTTTGTGAAATGTTTTGAAATCCCTTTGATTCAGGACCTCTCCCCCTGTGCAATGTAAATCAGCTGGCGAATAAATGACTTAATGGTCTCATTAATATGGATGCACATGTCAAGCTTGGCTGTCGTCAGATGTCAACAAGATCTGAGACAGACTGGACTGCCAGTTTGGATAGCGCGGGCGGAGGGAGGCTAAGAATGTTCCTGAACAACATTATTACAAGCGATTACAGACAACATGAGAGGATCTTCAAGCTGAGCAAATATCAGAAACGCTTTTAAACACACAGATACACGTGCACGCACGCCTATTCAGGAGTAAAATGCACATTGGTTCTGGACTCCAGCCCAGGCATTGGACTGTATCCCAACTGATGTCACACATGACTGCACCACTAATAGAAGCAGGAAGGTTGGGGTGTAAATGAGAAGTTGAAATAGTTGACAAAAATGAGTGGGGGCTGGGGGGGGGTGGAGGAGGTACTGACATTCAGGTGGGCAGGAAGCCCACAGACCATCCCTCAGGTGGGATCAGGCAAACAAGCACGTGGATGGGCTGCAGTTGAAAGCGCCATTGCCGCATACGAGTCGGAGCAGTGTTTGGTTCAAAGCCAGTGATAGAGACCTAATTGCACTTCCATTATGAGTCATGCTACCGAGTATTCATGTGCAATTAGCGAGCGGTTCAATAAACGTGTTTCTGTTTACATGCCGGCACATATTGTAGGCACGCGTGTGAACAAATCAGCTCCAGAGACTGAACTTTGATGTGTTTCCTTGATTGTATCCTCTGGCAGATAGCAGCGCTGTGTGATTTGGGGCGCAGGGGTTAGAGTGCCTGAGTCAGCTCCGGCTTTGCTCTGGGAACAGCCACTCTCCCACTCGTTTGAAATCACAGCAACGTACAGTCCATCTCAAGAATCAAACCACCACAGGCATTTTGTAGCAAAGCGATAGCCAAAAGTTTATCTACAAGCACTGAGATGCAGAAGCTGGCTTGCACATTTTGTTTAATCTGGGGACCCCATCGGTGTTTTTTCCTGCTTGGTTGGAATAATTTTTGTAAGTCAAATGTTGTATTTAAATTTTCATTTGATACCCAGCTGTCCAAAACAATCACGAAGAACATTTCTTTAATAAATCTTCTCTGGTTGTCGTGTGTCATTAAGGAAGCCTCACTGTGCTGATGTTGTGCACATACATTATCCTAGTGCACATACTTAGTTTAGAATATTAAACACAAATGTATTGATAACATGTTCACTGTTGATTTTAGGACGTGAGGCTTTTGGGTTTTTTTTTTTTTCATGGTTGCATAACTGCAGGCTTTTTGTTATGCAGAAGAGTGGGGTCAGAGGTTAAGTGGACTAAATGTGTGCCAGTGATGTTTAACCATAAGCATAAAATTCTCGGGTTGTTTTTATAGCAATGGTGAACACTCAATGCATCAAAGCACGGACAGAACCATTTACCTTACTGCTCCTATGTACTACTTGCCCAGTAATACTCTTTGGAAAATTTTAAAATCTCAATACCTCTCTTATAACACCCAGATCCTCTGCTTAACCTATTTATTTATTTATGAAGACATTGTTCAGGTGGTGTTTTTTCACATAAGTTATGCCATATGCATTACTAAACCTTTGCATCTTAGCGTAATTATAACACAATTTCCAAAATAGTTGGAATGTGTTTGTAAGATTTTTATATTTATACATATTTTTAATGATATAAATCAAGGGCATTTGTGATTGATCGATTATTTCTTTGGTGCATCAAGGCGACTTCAAGCTGCTCTGGAAAACTAAGTTGCAGTATTATTTAAAGTCAGCCCCAGTAGCTTATCATCTCCAAACTGAAGGCCAAGTTCCACAGATCGGGGATGTCAACAGACTGCACACAGCCAATCTCCACTCTCCTGGGGCTAACAGGAGGCTTGCCATGACCCTTCACTGGCAGGCTCGAATCCAGATTCTGCCTGTGGGCAGTTGGATCGTAGTGTCAAAGTGTGGAGAAGACATGGAGAACAGTGTGTCGTATCGGGCAGCCCTCATTGGGGAAGAACAAGGCATGTCATCATTGGAGGCAATCTCAAAGCAGAGAGATTCTGCAACCAGCGGCGATCCCATATCTCCACAGTCTGGGAGTGAAATCTATCCTCTAAGATAACAGCACTCGCCCCCACAGAGCGGGGTTTATCAATGACTACCTCGAGAATTTGGTGGAGTGGAGTGGATGAAATGGCTTGCCTGCAGTCCTTACCTCAACCCCACTGAACACTTGTGGGATACGCTTGGTGCTGCTGTTTATTCCAGAGTGACCAACACAACCATATTGGCTGACTTGCTACAAATGCTGGTTAAAGAATGGAATACCATCCTACATCAGTGTGTGCTGCACGAGGAAGAGTTGCCAGGCTGTTGTGGCTCTTCCTTCCTTCCTTCCTTCTAAATGTTACTGAAGCCCCTGTTTGATAAATGAATGAATTCTGGAATTGCCAATATGACTTGTTTATTAAGACTTTAATCATCTAATCCAGTACACAACACCAAACAAGAGTCAACAGCAGAATAAGCTGTTTGGCGTTGGCAGAGAAGATCTGGCAAGTTTTTCAGGGGTGCAGCACCCATACTGAACTCTGCTGCTCATACCACAAACTTATTTTCCTTACAAATGTGGCTCCAAATAAAGAGCAAATAAGCAGACTTTCCAACTGTATAAGATTTATTGCCAAGAAACATTGTTACAACCAAAATATAATCGACCAATCACAAAGGTCCTGACTTTTTGTGCTAAGTTTATATATGTAGTAGAGTATAGTTTTAAATTTTTATGCTTAATTAATTCCAGATTGATGCAGGAATTTAGCAACTTTGTAGTTTTTGTTATTTTCTGTTTCAAATGATTTCAGAGATTGAAAATTCTGGACCGCAGGAAGACCAATTTAACACAGTGAGCCTAGTTATTGTACCGAGTGCTGAATACAGTTTGTGTTTCTGCCACAGCCAAGAGTTTCTTTAAAGACTTCGTATACATCACTCAAGTGTGCATCAAGGAACTTCCATACCATTGTGCATGATGGGCTTTGAACAATGTGCTGATAACAAGCAGACATAACAGCCCTAAAGCTTATCGGCTTTTAGCCTTGCCTCTTGCATACTGAGATTTCTTTGTATTATTTGCATCTTAAGCTTAGTTCATTTTATTCCTAAATTGTTGAACTTTTTGTCCAAGCAATCTTTCAGAGTGCTGAACTCCCTCCACATAATTATTAGCCTCACTGTGTCATAATTTCTTCTTGAAAAGGTGGACCTAAGTGCAGAAGCAGACCACAGTACAAGTTCAAAGGGTTTATTTCCAAAGTCCAGAGCATGCAATGAAAATTTAGGAGCTCTGCCACAGGGAGGAAGAGAGGAAGCGGCAGTAGTTAGGAGCGAGTGGAAAGGCCTGTAGATATTCTTGAGCACGGGAGTCCAAAAGATTTTAGTTTGCCACTGAGGAATTTCCAAAAGGCCACAGGCAACTGGACAACACACCGAGGGACTTCTGGATCAGGAGATGTGAGCATGGGCTAAGTACTTGAAAGCAAAACAAAACATGAAGCTAAGTGAGCCTGACTTCACCACAACAATAGCTGTACAAACTGAAGGAGATGGAGCGAGAGACCCTGGTCCTTAAGTACGCAGGTATGTGATGAGATGATAGGCTGGTTTGTAACGTTCAGTGAATCCTGGCAGAGGAGAGCCAAGGAGAGAGGAAAGAGAGAAAGAAAAGGGAATGGAGGGGCTGAAGTTGAAATCAAATTATAAATGTCTGATTGTAAAATGAAATGAATGAAATTAGCAGCTAGTAATACAGAAAACTGTGTGAGGCTAATCGTCACTAACCCTTTTTATAAATATCGCTAATATGTTGGGCTACAGAGGTCTGAAAGCAGTCGTGTTAAAATAAGAATAATAATAGTGATGAATAACTTGTAGTTCCACCGTGTATCAGAAGACATACAGTTTGAACATTTAAGCATAGTTAAGATACTACAGGTAAGGAGGATATGAGCGCATGCTAATCAAACTTCTATGGACACTTGCTACCAGCCAATCCGTCTTGGGGAGGAGGGGTCACCTCTATGCAGGCTTGATGGCCATTAACTGTGGTCACCCCACTGGCTGTTCTGGATGTTGCCCGAATGATCAGATTATCCAGTCCAGCTCTGGACAAAGAATTACTTTAACATCCTTAAAGTAAGAAAAAGTGAGCTTTTTGTGAGAGCGAGTACAAAGATAAATGTAAGCTGGTCACAGATGAACACACACAATACCTAAAGGCTTGCTGAAGAAGCCAGCTTTTTCCTTTGTCTCCCTTTTCGTCTGCTTTTCAGGCAGCTGTTAGATTATTGCTTATTTGCACACTTTGGGAAAATTCTAGTAGCACTAATGTCTGTTAAGATTAAAAGACAAATAAATCGGAATTTAGATTTTGTCAGAATTTGACGACGAATGGGTGTAATTGTTCTTCAGCTTTTGCCAAACTCGATCAAATCTGAACCTGCATTTGAATTCTGATTTCAACCAGTCATTCTGTCATCTGGCTGCGCCGCAGTGTTGTCAACTCTCCATTCAAAGCCTCAGAGCTGACAGTCAGAGGAGGGAACAATTAAGCTCTCTGTGAAATAAAATCCACACGTATTGCCTGCAACGAATAAAGGCATAGTGACTGTCAGCTACTTTATTCGTTATAAATAGAGGTCCAATTAAAGCCGAAAGCTTTGTCTCACTAGAGGCTCATTTACGGTACCACTTCCAGTATCTTCCAGTATCTTGAAAAGTCATGACAGATAAGGAACATAGCATTACTGTAAAACCCCCAGCCAGTCATTGGAAAGAGAGACTTGGGGGGGGGGGGTAACAAAAACAATTCCTGACACTGAATTGATGAATATTTTTGAAGCACAAAAAAATTTACAGGGGACTGAAGTAGCAAAGTGTTCCTATCTTACTGTGTTTCTCTGTCCCTAAAGGCTCTATTTTCTTAGTCGTATGGAGATTTAAATATACTGTGATCAAACTGATAAAGCAAAGACTTTGTGAATTTTTATTTTTTTACCCGTCAAGTCGGTCATGTCCAAATACTACTGTGTATCTAATATTGTATTCACTTCCTGTCACCCTGTCTTAATAGACAGTCACGCAAACAGAAAATGTAGAGCAGAAACTTTAACCGAATCCCACGTGAAGAAACACATTCCAGCAGATGAAGTGGGAGTTGTTCTACCACCATGTATTCTCGTTAGAGTACGGCACATATATGATGTGTGTACTGCACTTACCATCTCCAGGTGCTGTCTAGACTTCAGGAGCCAAGCCAGACCAAGTGAGCAGAGTTGAATGGCCTTTCTCCTGCCGTTAACACGGCTTGTCTGCCAACATTACTGTGCATATGGTCAGTGTGTTCCCAGGCGGCCCGGCTGCGCACAGACACGCAGCACTTCAAGCTGGCATCTTTGCCTACGCAGACACGCTGGAGAAGCACACACATGCAAACTGTCTCCTTTCCTTCCGTCTGGCCCGCAATCCAATGATTCCAGCTGACAGCAGCAGACGTGTCACAGCTGGCTCCGAGACCAAACTGAACAAAGGCAGGTTAAGCCAAGTAGGTCACATGTCTCCTTGAAGGCATCGATCCTTTCTCGCCCCACAGGGAGATTCACAATTCTGTCCATATGACGTTTCTGGTTTCATTTACCTTTATGCTCCACATACTTGGTGGTATGGTATTCTATACTTACTGTAGTGCTAGCAAGTAAAGGATGTATTCTAGACTACACACACACACACACACACACACACACACACACACACACGTGTTTACATATAATAATAAAAAATTCTAAAAAAAAGAAATCAACATTTTAGGACTTTTTCCTGAAGTTGAAATGTTTGTGATTTGACTGTTCGTTTGTGTATGTATGCCATTTTTTTTTGTCCACTTACATGTACGTGTCCTAACAACAATATCTTCTGGAACAAAGACAAACCTTCTTTTACAAAATATTACTTTGCAAAAGTTCCCTCAATGGAAAAAAAGGATTGGAGCACATTGATCAAATATTTAGTTTAGCAGTATAAAAAAGCCAAAGTCTTAAGAATGATAATTCACCAAAGCAAATGTACTTGACCTTTTAAAAACCTGCCTAATTCTGATAATCTGAATCTAGTTTTTAATAGAGGAAATTATAAATAGGACAATTCTGGGCATTTTATAAAATGTAGCTTTTTATCGTGCTACAAAAAACAAAGCCCCTTTTATTCTTTAGTGTTACCAAAATCACACAACCAAAAAAACAAAGTGAGTTTTTTTCATTGTTGTTGTTCTCTTGTTTTGCCTTTTCCCTGCAGGGAAGCTAATTAACCTGCCCATTTCTTTAGCTGATGGTAATGCACCTGAACACAGCTGCATACGTCTTCCTTGCACAAGGCTTTCGTCTGTACATTGACTGTTTCTCCTCTAATGAGCTTCTTTTAAGGCTTAATAATGAGTCACTTCCAAACACAGATCTTCTTACATTCATTATTAGGATTATAATTTCTTTCAAATGTCTAAATATGAAAAAAATATAGTGAGTGTAACAGTTTCCTCTCTTCAAATGGAGTAACAGTTAAGAGTAAAGAGGCATCTTTTTTCCGTTTTTTTTGTAAAATGTGTAACATATTCCTTGCATGAATAGTTATTCTGTCATTAGACCCGAAATGAATTCTGTCTCCACTGTCACAGAAGACGCGAGCGCAGGGAGTCGGAGTTATTGAACTGCACGTCAGTGTCAGATAACAAGTGTCAAGAGGAGCTAACAAGAGGGTCTTCAGATATGAATAGGGGGGCCTTATCCTAATCTGTGCAGAAGCAACCATCCCAAAACTCATCGCTGACATGGATGCAGACGTTTGGAGGGGTAAAGAGTTCATGTGATTGTAGAAAACAGATGCATTGCAATGCAAAAGAAATGTAGTCATTAGTGAACATGCTTTGAACGCTGCATTCACGTAACTCGTGCATTTTGCTACTGATAAGGTCTGATCTTTAGGTGCACTTTTTCAAACAATTACAAGATCCATTCCTTCAAAGTTCACCATCAAAGCAATGTGTTTCTATTCTTTATTTATTGGGATCTCGTTATCTATTTCTTATAGCACATGGAGCCCACGTTAAAAACATACGTAAAAAAAAAACTACTATGAAAACAGTTGATGGCACGGCACTAAAAATGGATAAAAGCAAGCAAAAAAAGATGTAGGTGTAATTGATATTATCTCCTGCTGAAAAGCAGCAGTTTGACATTGTTCGATATAGAACAAGGTATAAGTAGATGGCCAGTCCACACATGAGTTGTTGTACAATCACGACAAAGAATATTTTATCATGAAATGTACTTTAACCTTCGATATAGCAGTCTGCTTGAATTGCTGATGAGCTTACTATTAATGTAAGTCTCTCTATGAAGGGAGGGAGAATGTAATCGGCTCCACTGGTCTGTCTGTTTGTTAGAGTCTAGTGTCTACATTTTTCACGGTATCATGTTCAAATTTGTTGTGATGGTAGACGCCAATAAGAACTTGAGCTGATTTAATATTGGTGTAAACCAAGGTCAAGGTCACATCAAATGTGAAAATTAGTAAAAAAAAAAAAAAATTATATTACCCACAATTTTTTAATGGATTGACGGCAAACTTCACGACAATATACTAGGCCTTGGGGGACATAATTGACCCTGACTTTCATTGTTAGCATCCAAGGTCAAAGTTGAACTGTTTCACGTTGCATTGTGCTGTATCAGTCTTCTAACTTCACATTGTTTATGCTATCTGAATCAATCATTCCCATGCCAGTTGTTATGGCCGATCAGTGCCATCAGGTTTGCAGTGGTCGCGCATCTTTTACCTTTTTAAATTTCGTTACGAGACGACCGGAGGCTCCACCCGAAAAACACAGACACAAGTAACAGATGCACATGGAGAGAAAGAGCCAAAACAGGACACTTTCATCATCTCTGTCCACAGCTTTCTGCCTTTCTCTGGCCCACCCAGTTGTACACAAATACGCATCTACACGGAAGCTTTTGAATCTTTAATAGCAGGAACATCTGTGTCCTCTACCACAATGGATTGACCTCTCCCACTGGTGCCAGGGTCTGTTCAGAACCTTCTTTGTTTAGCTTAGATGAAAGGTCAGAGACTCTGTGTACATGTTCAGAGGGACTAAGCATCATCCAGAGGGGTTTGAAGAAATGGTCCAGTGGACTCTCTCTCACGCTCTCTGAAGCTCAAAAATAACTTTCTATAGGAAAAAAAAATGAGGAAAGATCTGTCATCTATGATAATTTAATATGGATTTTAATTCACTGCTCTGTTAGTAATGGGTGTCCTAGAGCAAGTCAATTAATTGATTAGTGAATTTACAGAAAAATCCAGTATTTTACATTGACGTGGCATTTAAGTTACTCAATTCACTGTTCAGCATTGCGCACTTCCAGCTGCCTCAATTGTGATTATTTTCTCGGGACAGAAAACGTTATTTTTTTAGGAAATTGCTGTGCATTTAACATTTTCTGCCATTTCACAAAGCAATCAAATACTTAAGGAAATTAATTTGGAATGAAAATGACTATTAGTCACGGCCTATTTTATAGATGCATAAATTCAGCTTGTATATCCCAGTTTCCGTTGTGCATTTCCTTATTCGAGTTTATCTGTCACTGCGGTTCCACCACAACTTTTTTTCCTCCCATACTGCTGAGTAAAACAAGCACCCCATAGCCCTCACCATCCTGGAGGGAAGAAATAACTGCTGCCCTGTTGCCCTCAAACTCCTAAAAACATTGCATCAAAGTGTGCACTGGACTTGAGCCAAACCCCCCTCAGGACCTGCTCTATGCAGGGGGGTTGTTCAGCTGTACAGGGCAAAGATAGAGATGCAGGTTACATGACATAGTCTGGCCCTTAAAGACTTTACTATTGTATTTAGGAACTTATAAAATTTAGATCACTTCCTGACCATACACATTAATAATTTACTCGCAATACCAAGTAAATACAGGGCCAGTATTGCCAATACTTTTAACCAATAAAGGCAGTCTATGGTAGGGGAGAGCAGCGTGTCATGATTTATGAGCTGAATCATCATCAATTTACAAATCCTGACTAACTCACTTTCCGTAATTAGTTAAAACAACTAAACACATCTTTCAGCTTTCCATGTATTTTGCAATTGTTTTTTTTAAAGGCCTGAAATGTTAACATGCTTGTCTCTAAAACACTGCTGTTGTTTAAATGTGTTATGGGCTCTAAATAAAATATACATCAACACAAAAAGGTTCAGACATTTTTCCTAGTGCATGTTTATTATGTTTTTTTTTTTCATTTCTCCCCCCAATTTTTTATTTAGCACAATTCAGGTGGGCCACATACTGAAATACTGTTGATATCAGGATCGAGCTGCCTACTTCTAATCGTGATGTGTTATTGCTGTGCATGGTCAGGTCAAGCCTTGAGCAGATCATGAATGTTGAAGCCTCTAATTTCAAGTTTTCCTAAAACATTGTTTTAATGAACAAATAATTCTCGTCTCTTTCAGTATGAATAATTTATGATGCACACACATTCTGAGTATTCAAACCTCCAAAATTACATTTATGTAGGTTTGCATGTGGCACTACACTTTTTATTAATCCAACCTGCAGAAAAGCAGCGCTCCTTTTTAGCCTCTTACCATCTTACATTGTGGAGCTTTTTCTGTTAAACTTATTTTTTTAGCGACAGTTGAGGTTTAGGCTAGGAATGTGGTAAGAAACATTCAGCAAATGAGTCAGCCTGCTAGGACTCGAAACAGGAAATTTGCACCTACGTGATGTACTCCATGACTCCGGCATATTCAACCAAATAGCGGGCCCACGGACAAAGGGCCCTCTCTCCCTCTTTGTGACGCTCAAGCACGGCTATCCTATGGTGAGCTGAATTCTGAGAATTCTGGCAATAAGGGGAAAAAATACACAGAACAAAAGAAAAACAGCACAAACAAACATTAAATTTGTACATACTTTGTATCCATGCTGGTTTGACACAGTTGAGCTTCTTTATGTAACTTCGAAGCCCTTGAAGCCCTTTACTCCTGTATGTTTGTGGAAAAGAACTGTGGAACAGACTGAGAGCAGACTGTACATATTCTGCTTTGACACATAAAGAACACAGAGGTCATCCTCACTCTGTACTTACATCTTCAGTTTGTAGCATAGGAATTGTGTTGCGTGCGGGTGAGGTTGTGGGAGGTTGGTCATTTTTGACATGCCACTTTTAAGTGTCTGGAAATTATTCATATTCTTAGGAAAGGTCATTTATTCGATTCTGTCCGTGTACATTGATAATTTTAGTCAGTTAAAACGATAGGAAAATAATTCACTGGTAGACGGTAATAAAACAGCGACAGCCCACTGAAGATGATTCACACAGTATAGGAAATCTCTTGATGTGGCATGGGCATTAATGCAGTAAAAACATTCATCAGCTCTTTGTCATTAAACTCCTCACTTGGCTTCATTTTGTAGTAAAGAGTGATGTTGCAGCTTGTTATATGGCCCTTGTAACAGTGATGCCAAGTGAGCTTGTGAGTTACAGCGATGGATACTAGACATCAATCGGACACTCAGAAACATAAAACCTGAGCAAAGCTAAGTTTGCATGCTGAAAACTAAAAGCATGCACATGCAAATGTATCTGACACGTTTATGAAACTCCGGCTTTACGGTCCCCACACATTAATCAGGCTTCTACACCACCTGCCTGCAAAGGCCAAAAAGGGACACTGAACTCTTATTCCTATAACTACACACCAGTGTACAGCACGTTAGAGTACACTGAGCTTCTTGAACAATTGCATTGTTAGGTCTTATTTACAGTATAACTCATGCCCATGATTCTTAAGCTACTACATTCTACATGAAACCAATTTGTACATAACCTGAAAAGTTGTTTACTGCCACACTGGGCAGCAGAGATCACCAAGGACTTTGCATTCAGTTGCATTTGTATATTTTTTTCTCTGTGTTACCATCAATATAACCATGCCATCAGCTCCATCTACCTGACAGGAGAGGGGGCTTTTGGAAAAAACTGACAATATAAAAGGGAAATGTGTGAAGCATCAAAGAGTAGCAAGTTCATATGTGACTTGTGAGTTATTGTTTAAATTATTGACACAGGAAATTACAAATATAAAGCGCTAAGGAAAAGTATTTGCCCCCTTCCTGTTTCTCACACACTCATACATACATATATGTATCTAGCTCATGGTTGAAAATAACTGTACAATCCTGTGGGACTCAAGATTCAGACAGAAATGTGATGGCTAACCAACTAGGCAGTCGTGGTGGACAAGCAGAGGAAGATGGCTGTAGTCATGGGTGGAGTGACAATATCAGAAAGAAGGATCATGAGGAGCTGGAGCTCAAACAAGGGCTGAGAGATGAGCTCGAGAAGATGTGGACGGTGATTGCAACCCCATGGCAATCAGAGCAGTGACCACCAAACTGGTGGAGTGGCTCCAGTAGATCCCAGGAACAACATCTGAGATCTCAGTCCAGAAGAGCGCAGCACAGGACCCTCATGCTCCCAGGCCTCTGGTAGATATCAAAGACTGCACGCAATATGAAGCTTGAAGGAAGAAGACTGCGTGCAGGGTGAGCGGGGAATTTCTATATATCATAGATCATATCTATATATACATTCAGGCCTGGGTGTGGCTAGTGAAATTACATTTTTTCCCACAAAAAGCAGTTAAGCACAGTTTTAGATCGCTTTTCTTCCTTAGTAAACGAAATCATTTAAAAATTGCATTTTGTACGTACTCTTTGTCTAATATTAAAATTGGTTTAATGATCTGATACATGTAAATGTGACAAATATGCAAAAAAGTAAGAAATCAGGTAGGGGGCAAATACATTTTCACAGCGCTGTATATCTAATTTTGAAGATGGATGTGAAGTAGAGCACTCCTCAGCTCTATGTAACTCATGGGGCCACCAAAAATGTTTAATGTTGTGACATTTTCCAGTCGGTGGCATACCGCCGAAGTTGACAACCATCTCCTGACAACAAATATTATCTTTAGACACTTTTATTCTCGCAAAGGAAATACAGTCTGATAGATATGATTTGGTGTGCCTTTTTAACTCCTCTGGGGGGTTGCTGTGACTTTATTAGACGCTGTTATTTGCTCCCATCAACGTGTTTTCCAGGCCAAATGGATCCATTCCCCATTGGGAGCACTCCAAGCCAAGGAGGAATCTTAGCCCCCCATAATCTGCCATGTTATTGAATTAACGGCTTACGCCTGCTCTTCAGGAGTATGTCAATTATTCTCATTTCAATAACAAACTCAGTCACTTCTTTTTCAATTAAGAGTACACCTAGTGCTGAAATATGAAGGCACGGGCATATTGATTGATGTGTAACAGAAAAAAGAGAGAATACAACTATAGAGCCCCCCCCCTACCCAAATCTCCAAATCTGTGCTGTATAATATAGATTGAATAATTCAGTATGTTTATGCTGCATTGCTAGCAACTGCTTCAAGTGCGGCTTTAACACAAAATAACACATTTTGTGATATTAATGCGATATTCACGTCTTTCATGAGCGGTGATTTCACATTTACTTCTACAAGTTCAGGTTTTCAACCGCGGATAAACAAAGCGGACGTGACCCCCGCTCTGTCACTGACAACAGAAGCTCTTTCTACATTTTAAACCGTGAAATTGGCAGTATTGACATGGAAGTGCTTGCCAATGCACGAGATAGATCGAGAGACTCCTGAAACAACACGCCGTGTGTTATTAAAGCTGAAGGTAAAAGAGACTCGGAATATGTTGCATAAAATAACAAATGGTGGCCCATTTTGTTCAATTCGAGGGGAACAGTGGAATTGAGGGGAACAAAATGATGCATTTTTAATAGCGTGTTGCATGTATTTATTACCCATCAGGCTTAACGCTCTCTGTAAAACATGCATTTTTAAAACACTCATAGCCCGACACATACATTTAAATTTTTCAGTGTGTGCCTTTTTTGTACTTGCATTTGACGCGAATGTCATACAGCAGAACTTTGCTGGTTAGACATTGATCTTCGGCTCTGGGTTACATTTCTCAGTAGTAAATGACTTGTGATCCTTCGTATGTGTGTGCAGTTTGATGCTGGGCTCTCATTAGAGCAGGCTACCTCACACAGAAAATCAAGAGGCAGCCTGATGGTAGTTTCAGAAAAGGAGGGAAACAAGTGAATAAAGGTGCCATGTGTGGTAAAACTACCTTTTCAAACAAAGTTGGAAAAGATGTAACAAGAAGGCGATGAGTTTACTAGGGAAAGAGAACTTTTTTTCTGCTGTAAATAAGAAAGTTGGGACAAAGTGCGCCCTGACACCTTGAGTTTGAAACTTTTTTTAAAGAAAAGCACAGAAATACTAACACAGTGAGTTCAGAATGAACTCTGCATCGTAATCCGCAGAAAATCGGGTTTCGATGACATATTTTGTTAAATAACACGCGATTTGAAAAATCCACTGAGGGGCTTTTTAAAACGTGGAAGCTTTTTAACGTATTCTTAACACATTCTTCTACACCAGCTACTGAAAGCAGCATGTGGCACAAAATATAAGGGAACTTGATGTCTCACATGCTTTAGGCAAATTTCTACCGCGATGATAACCTGATCTTGCCTCGCTGTGATGAATCAAAATGACAGTAAAAACTGATATTTAAATGTTAATGGAACATTTGCAGAGTACCTGAAAGCTAAAAGAAAACCTTACTCCATGATTTTTTATTTATTTCTCTTTTTGCTGCAGATTATCAGCGAGCGGATTCTCGAACGAAATGCATTTATCGTGGCTGAACGCTGGTCAAAAACAAAGCAAATCCAACAGCGTGTGCTTGAAGAGTGCATTAGATTAAATATGCAGCACTGAGTCACATTTTGGTTATATTATAATTGGCGTTTTAATGCGGGGTTATGGAGCTCAAGTGATTTTTTTTCCTCCTATGTGAAGATGGATTTATGTAAATCTGTATAACCTGTGAAAGGTGCTCGTTATGGAGAACCCATTCAGATAAGATGGATTAGTCATTCTGCAGCTTTGAAACTCTTTACTTCCTTTGTTGCTCTCCCTATACGGCGTCTCAGAACTCTTTAAGACTGAGTTTTAAAACTCTTGCCAACCCCTGCAGCCAAAGGCAGCCATTTTCAGAAAATAGCTCAAGACAAATCAAGTGTACTCAAACTGCCCAGGTTGTCAGAAAACTGAAATAAATCCTCAGACAAGGACCCAGATATTTTCTCTCATAACTTCATGGCCCAAGCCAGAGTGTAGAAAATTGATATAATATTAGAAAAAAAGAAATCCTAAAATGAAGACATATCAGGGCTGTGGATGTGCTGCTTAGAGTTTCTTTGGATTTTTTTTATTTTTTTTAAAAAATATTATTTGTTTTTTTGCACTCTGGTGACAGGTTCAGTGCAACTTGCATATTTATTTGGTTTGTGCAATGTTAACACCCCATGTGGGCAAATTCAGATGGAAGGCACGAGTCAATTCAAAAGCTGTATTTTATTTACACAAAATGAAAATGAAAACAACACCGACTCCGTCCCACCTCAAGAAATAATTCGGCTTCAAGATTCAATAAGAGAAATAAACACAGCCCACGGTCTCGCAGCAAACTGCCACATCCTCCCTGACTTCACACCAGTGTCTGCTGTCTTACGTGTCAACCTTTGCTGCCCTGGAATCCCACCATCTGCTTAAATAAGCACAGAGTGGAAGTAAACAGGTCCAAGTAAGAGACTAGCAATCAGATTATTGCCAAACATCTTCATTTAGCTGTGAACACGCTTGCAAACAGAAATGAGCACAGCAAACGCAACAGCGTGTCAGCTACTCTAACGTCTAATAGTTTTGCCCGCCGGCGACTTGGGAGCTTGTTTGTGAGCTTCCAAACTAGACTGTTGTTAATTTATCTGGACTGTAGCTGATTATTTAAAGCAGAAAAAAAGTGATGTGAAAATATGTTTCCTGACAGTATTTTCTAAAATTAAAGGGGAAGGAGCAGCCTTTTCAAAGTCTCCATGCGGATAAGGTCTGTTTGTCACAACACTGCAAAGATGAATGTAGCTTTCAGTGCGCGAGCCTCATTGGTAGTCCATTCGCTAAGTGATTTCCTGTCTTGTATTGATAACAAAGCAGGTACTTTATCTCCCGCACGTCCTCCTGTTTTAAAATGGCTTAGATTATTAAACAACTATATCAGACAAACCCAGAGGTCTTGTGGGAGCCTCCGAAGCCAGTTGGCATTCCTGGGAACACGCAAACTGTCTGCATTCGCAGCCTCATATCGATAGGGACTCCTGAGTGCTACTGGCACTGAGCGCAGACGGCTGAAAATGAGTTTCCAGCTGTTTCACCTTTTTTTCCTACACCACATCCTCTGTTTAAAATCTTTCTTGAACCTTCAAAAAACCCCAAAACAGCAGGGGGTGTAAAATTGCTTATTGGTAGGAAAAAAATTACAGGTAATTATTTTGTCTCTTTAAAAAAATCACTGTGTCATTAATAGCTATTACACATGAAAAGGCTTACACCCAGCCCAATCAAACACCACAATGGAGTCTACCACACACACACACACACATACACACACACACACACACACACACACACACACACACACACACACACACACACACAAATACACGTAGCCCACGCAGGGCTACATTTCTTTACATCTTAGCGCTATTGATCTGTCATGAAGGGCCCATTAACCACTTTGTTACACACACATATATTTCTAATTGTTCAAAAGTTTCTGAATGGTTCCCTGGCAACACAGCTGTGGTTTTTTTTTTTTTTTGATTTCTCCTTCAAAATCATGTTAGAATTATAGCTACACGGACATTATCATCCCCAAGGTCTGGGGCGTAAAACTGTTAGTGGGCATAAATAAAATACGAGTGCAATAATGGCATGTGTATCGCATGAGAGGGCATAGGATCTCTGAGTGCTTGTGTTTCCATCAGCAGAGCTGCAGCCTTGATTGATGAGGTGATTGCGGTTGGGGAATTCGCTACAAATCAGCAGTGCTGTTATGTGGCTGGCTGCTAGCCTGCTATGCTCGGATCCCGACAATGTCTCTACTGCCCTGCCTCAGGACAGAGTTTTCACAGCGGCGCCTGACCTCTGCGGTCAAAGGACAGCCGAGAGATGTTTTTATTCTGATCACTCAGCTAGCTTGGTTAGTAACAAAGGCACCATACCATTTGCACACACATGCGGATGCGCACACACCCAGATTTATGACCCTTACCAGCAGTGCATCACCTTTTTCAGCCAAACCTCTTCCAAGTCATGCATTTCAAGCACACAGATGCACACCTCTACTCACCCACAACCCGAGTCTTCCTGCTGCCAATAAAAATATGAAGAATGAAGACAGTGAGATTGAGCTTCCTGCCATGGCACAGGGGGAGTTTGGGTAATATTCAGACAGCTTTGCCTTGAGCAATGAAATCAAACAGAAACTCCCTGCAGAGTTAGATGTCTGTTATTAAAGGCTGTTCTTTTGCTGTCAGGGTCAGCACAGACCCTGTTATACCCATTCCCACAAAAAAAGAAAAGGAAGAACAACTGGTAGATGCAGAAAAAAACAACAACAAAAAAAACCCCAGCAGCTCAGGTGTGTGTGCTTCAAACACACAGCCCACTTTCAGCGGTGCCCTGTGCACCCTGCCCTTGAACAAGGTGAAATGTATACATTTTAATATTTTATCACATTTTTGACTCCCTGAGTTATATACTGTGGGTTTAAAAGAAAAACTTGGCACACCTGTCAAGATATGTTACATAAAGCAGTACTTATACGTTACAGAAAAAGAAGACAGAGTAACTGAATTCTAACAAATTTAATATTGTAAATGTTATATTTTCCTTGGTCACACTGAGGAGATGATATCTTTTGCATTGTTATGTGAGGGGCACTCTCAGTAACAATGTAAACGTTAAATGCAATATATAACACATATTGTAAAAAAAATGTGTTTCCTTTAAAGGTGCAGTCAGGTAAAAAAAATCACATTTTTAAATTGGCCTTGATGATTTTAAGGTTTTGTGATTTTTAGAGGCCTTTACTTACATGGATCAAATGATGTTTTTCCTTATGTGCTGTCCTTCTTTGTTCTGATGTGCTAATGGGGGTGGGGATGAATTGAGGCCTAGATTGAGAAAGTTTTTGAGTCTTTACTAATCTTACTGTAATACATGAAATCGCTGCCTGTCTCTCTGCATACTCCTATACGATACTCACAATACGATCAGGAGATGAGCAACCAAATGCAGCACACAGGTACATCATAGGCTCCTGAAGGCTCTTATCTGCATCACATATTATAACATCATTATGTTGCCTAGCAACCATGTTCCAACAGGCGAAAGGTGACGCATGTGTAGAGTTTATGTACCTATGACACCTTGCAAATGTGTCATGTTAACTTCACAACAATGCCATTTAATATATATTGCCAAAACTTGAAATATGCATATTGTATAACGACACCATGTTGTTTAACAACCACCTGACAATGGACTAAACCAACGTGACAATAATGTGGCATGGACATATGGGCATGTACTGGTGATTGAGAATGATATCTAGTGGCATTGTACTATGATTTTAACAACACATGATCAATTGGTAGAAAAATTAAAGGCAATGCCAACATAAAGTGAACATCTGCATTGCATCTACAAGCCTCTTGAGCTCTGCTTGAGGTACTGACATCCTACTGACATTTCCATGTTTGATATATTGATCACAATGACGATCACACAAAAGTCTTTCTATGGCATAGGAACCAGATAACTCATTTACTTCTCAAACAATTTCACTCCCATCAGAATAAAGATACTTCTTTATACGATAAAGGTGTTTGCTCAAAAGAAATCTTTGTAATGAGCTGCAGTGACCCATCCCTTTAGGGGGACAGGTAGACACCAACTATGCAAACCGCCCCACTCAACAAATTTACTTTTAATTATTTAATTGATATTTTTCTTAAAAAACAAACAAACACTGCTGCTCAATAATGGTATTACGGATTTTGTCACCATTTAAGTACAACAGAGCATGCTTATTGATATAATTGTTTTAAGTGATAAAGGACATAAAATGTATGTGCTTGCAGCAATATCTTAACTAAATATTATATACAGTAACATAACATATTCACCTGCATTAAAATATATTCACTTCAACATGACTCATTGAAGATTTGTCTCTACCGCGTCTCACTTCAACCACTAAATGATCAATCCATGAACACTTTTGAAGGAGATGTAAATTCGTCTTTTTCTGGTCTTTCAAACTTCCTCCAAAGAGCTTCATCGGGCTTATAATGTATTTTAAGACTACTGTTCAGTCTAGTGCATATTTTAAAGCCATCCCCAAGAGCATTACAGACAAATGTGGCAATACTACTGAAATACCTGTGTGTCACCGTCTATAGTTGACAATATAGACAAATATTTCCAAGCTTTGGTAGCGATGTTTAGCATTTATGTAATTTGTCAAAGACGGGGTTAGTTGTACTGGGCACATAGTTGTACCAGTGCTAATTAAAAATAAGACTATTCAAGTCACAGTCACTTTCATCTTTTGTACCTCCTTTGTGGGCATAGCTCATTCTGCATTCACGTTAGAATAACTGGAACAGCCTCGTATCTGCTTTAACGGCAGCTCAAATTCAAGTATTTATTTTCTTTCAGTTCCATATAAAATGATCTTTTTTTTGTGTGTGACTAAACAAAACCAGTTTTATTTACCATTACCATAAAATGATAGTAAAATACAATGTGATGCACTCCTTGTGCACCTCTGGGTCATGCCACCTACAGAAATACTCTGATACTTCTGCTGAGGTTGGCTGTATCAGTGATGGGCAGGAGGAGCACAGAGCACTAGTGGAATGTGAATAAGACCAGGGAGATGGTGATCAACTTCAGAAGGAATAGCACAGCTACACTGCCCTTGTCTATCCTGGGACAGGATGTTGATGTGGTGGAGGGGCAGACATACCTGGGTGTTCAAAAAAGCTGAACTGGAAGACCAATGCAGAGGCTGTGTACAAAAAGGGAACCAACTGACTCTATTTCCCAAGGAAGCTGAGATCCTTCAGTGTGTGCAGGAAAGCAGTGGGGATTTTCTATCACTCAGTTGCAGTAAGTGCAGTGTACTTTGCTGTGGTCTACTGAGGCAGCAGGTCACACCAACTGAATAGACTCATCAGGAAAGCTGGCTCTGTGATTGGCTGCAAAATGGACACACATGCAGCTGTGGTGGAGAGGAGGTTACTGAACAAACTGTTATCCATCATGAATAATCCTCTCACTCTGAATTAATTATACACACCAGAAGACACATCCCTCTATCTGTACATGTAGATGCCACATACTCAGGTCACGCTCTTGGTGGGAGTTATAAACTACAAGCCTGATCCTTTCTCCCATAACGTTTGTGGCTCTGCACTGGGTTCCCATGGGAGCTTTGTTTAAATGTCACCCCCTATTCAAGCGTACCTAGAACTGTTCCAAAGGATGCACCAAATTTAGACCCAGTTTGTACAAATCACATAGAAAAAAAGTTCTTTATCTAGTAGTCTTTTGTTGTTGAACTTGCAACTGTGTTGCATGAAATGTTTGACAGAAATGGGGGCTGCTCAGTCAGCATCAAACCTGACAATAAATACAGAAAGAAAGTGGAATCTCGTAAAGGTTAGGTGATGATGTGAGCTTCATGAAGAGGTCAAAACTGTTGTGTGTGTAGTTTAGAAAAAAATGAAAGAGGTTTAAGGCATATAAGGATAGCATTTAATACATCTTTTTATGTCCCCTTGGTAAAGCTAGTTTTAAAATCTGAAAGTGTTTATCTGATAATGGCTATTAAACACTCAGCGCGTTCAGGATGCCAGTGGAGCAGTTTGAGCTCTTGTTGGCAGAGTTTGGACCACATCTGAGGAGGCAGAGAAGTAATTTCCAAGACCTGGCTGACCCGGAGCGGCATCTAGCTGTGTGTCTGAGGTAAACAGTATTATTTAACTATATGTGTATCATTGTATATTCAGTGGAGATGCTCATTTTGAGCTTTGAGTGCATTGATGCCAAATCCAGTGATTTGATTGGTCAGATCTGTTTATTCAGATCTGAAAAATTAAACTTGGTCTAAAAAAAATAAATGCTGCAAATTTATCCAGTGAAATTACATGGTCTGTATGAAGGGCTGCATTAAGAATAGGTGAGTCCAAAAAATATTTTTAATGCATTAAATATTCGCAGGGATTTTACATGTCTGGTATGTAAAGGCCTTATCACCTGCTTTGCCTTATTAATTAGGCATAACATTATGACCAGTGACAGGTGAAGTGAATAACACTAATTATCTCTTAATCATGGCACCTGCGAGTTGATGGGATATATTGGGGAGCAAGTGAAAAGTTTTTGCCTTAAAGTTATTGTGATGTGCAAAATGATCAAGCATAAGAGTTTGAGCGAGTTTAACAAGAGCCACATTATGGTGGCTAGATTCCTGGGTGAGAGCATCTGCAAAATTGCAGTATTTTGGGGGTTTTCTTGGTCTGCAGTGGTCAGTATCTATAAAAAGTGATCCAAGCAAGAAAGAGCGGTAAAGCAGTGACAGGGTGACATGGGCAGCCACGGCTCGCTAATACACATGGGGAGTGCAGACTGGCCAGATCCAACACACGACAACTGTAGTTTAAATTGCTGAGGAAGTTAATGCTGGTTCTGATAGAAAGGTGTCAGAATACACAGTGGACTTTACTGTATAAAGAGCTAACATCTCCAAAATGTCAGGAGTAGTTAGTCATTGCAAGAAGTGTTTGTGAACTAAAAATCAAGAATGTGGGATACTGTTTGTCCGTGATTTGAAGAGCCCAGCGCTGCTTCCGACGAAGGGGAAACCAATTCTGCAGGGGAGACCTACCTCGGCACTTGTGCAGGTGAAGCCAAAGGGAAGATATGCTTCACCATATTTTCTAGTCTTTGGCTTGGAAGGAAGTTGGTTTGGAAACATATTCAGCGATGCTTCATCTCCTGCTTTGCGTTTGTGTGGGCGCCCCGTGCTAGCAGTGTCAAAGCGTTTTTTTCCCCCTTTTCATACTGCCCCCCCCCAGGGGGTAGGCCCCACACTTTGGGAAGCTCTGCACTATGGGAAGAAAGCAACCTGGCAGAAGCAGTGTGACGCTTTGGGCAAAGCTCTGCTGGGAAATCTCATTCCCCGCCATTTATGTTACGTTGACATGTACCACCTACCTCTGTCAGCAGGCGACCTACCAGAAAGCAAAAATGGTTCAGGAATAATTTGAGGAGAAAAGCAGTGAATTTGAGGTGTTGAGTTGGCCTCCATATTCCCCAGATCTCAATCCAACCAGGCATCTGTGGGATGTGCTGGACAAACAAGCATGATCCATGGAGACCTACATGCCAGATAATACAGCACACCTTCATTTATATACATAGTACCAATAATATAAATGGGTTATGGATTTTACCCTTAAAAAGGTGAATTTTCTTTGTTTGAGGCCAATTATAAATGTTCTATTGGAAAGCAGAAGCTTTATCTTAAGGGTATCCTGCTTTGCTTACTCAGCGATTTACATTAGCCATACTGATGAACCGACATGTTAACCCGTGGTTTAAGTGGGATTTGGAAGGTCGAAAAAACGCTAAAATCTGGTTTAGCAGTGCAGAAAAAAAAAGAAAACACGCTTCCTCAAAAAAGGTCTCAAATTGATTTGTACTACGAGCTCCAGTGGACTTGTTTTCTTTGCGGACAGGCTATGTGTTCAGCTGACCTGAAACTTACAAAACCCAGAGTCCACACCAAAGGGGAATTACTCTACCCACGGAAAAGACCTGAACTGTCTGAACTGCCCTGTTGGCTAACAAGTACTTTCTCCCCCTTATGAATCTGCATCACCACTTTACAAATTTGCATGAGGCCGGCATAATCACTAGTCTGGCATGCCCTCAAATAAACAATGAGAAGCTGCCTTGCTAAAGCCACTTCGGCTTACTGAAAATGTGTCAGTGCGCTGTTGGCTGCAGGAGCAAACGCAAGAAGATTTGTGCACTGCCTAACTCTGATGAACTTTTGATGACAATGTCTTCTTAACAGCAGGAAAATCTTTAGTGACAGCACATCATGCAGTTAATGTGCCTAACACGATTAAGTTAAAATAGTGAGGGAGAATCAAAAATCAAAGAAACTTAGGCCAGTTTGACACCACTAAACAAGGACTGGCTGTGAGTTTTTGTGTTTGGATGTCGTCTTTTGGATGATGAGTGTGTGCAAAACTCGCTTATCGACAGCATTCACTCAGCTTGAACAGTAATTCTAGAAATGGTGCTAAATGGTATGGAATGGTAAAGATATATTTTTTATGTGTCCATAAAAAACAATTTTTAATCATTTTGCTGTTGCAAGTTTGCCAGTTTCTTGATTGAAGCAAACAAACAAATAAACAAACAAAAGAAAAACGAATAAACTGTTGATTAATAGCTCATATAAATAGAAAAAAACAGAGGAAGGAAAAACAATAAGTGTGAATGTGTTGCGTTGCATCTCTGCAGGAAGCTCTGATGAATAAAACTGAAATCTGATGTGCCAAGACCACCATAGATCTGCAGCCCTCACTTCTGACTCTGTGGAAACACTTTCAGGGGAATTGTATACGTGTGAAACAACTATTTCAATATTTGCATGTGAAATTGACGCAACACTAAGGTAGCAGGAAGAATCTTCTCAGTCCCTGTTAAAGTGGAAATAGTCATAAGGAATCAGCTCAGCCTGAACATCCTGTCATATACTGCCAAGCCTAGTACTGCACCGGGACTCTGCCTTAGTCTAACCATTTCATGCACTGCATGGATGCAGAAGGTGAAGTTCAATAAATACTACTGACTAAAACCGCAAAGGTTCTGTGAGACTGAATATTTTTGGGGGTTCAGCTTGTGATCTTTGTCAGAGAAGACAATGCATTTCTTTTTCAGTACTTTCTTTTCTTTTGTTATTTTCCTGAATTCCAAGGAAAAGGGTACCAGAAAAATTGTCAAACAATATGTTTAAGGTAGGTAAAGACAAACAGATTTATAAGAAATTGTAAAAAATAAACACAACGCAGCTTTGAATAGATTTAATTTATACCCACCTCTTACCAAAGCTATAATTTTGTTTTTGGCCACTAGTCAAAGATAACAGCTGTGCACTTTGAAGGTTCAGTGAACTCTTCCAACCCCTGGCAGCCAGTTAGCCCTGTGGGAGAAGATCGTAATTAGAGATGTCATGGGTCATCGTGAGAAAAGAGCCTGCATTTGTAATGAATCAATGAATTAAGGTAGTGAGATGAGAAGAGAGGATAAAAGAAAGAAAGAAAGAAAGAAAGAAAGAAAGAAAGAAAGACTGATTAGTATAAACTGTCCTATTTCAGATACTTTTGTTATAGTAGCTCCATATAAAACATTATGTGTATTATGTGTTTAGAAGTGTAACGCATGCTGTTTGATAGGGCGGTACTGCCTGAACTCAAACATGGTAAATTATGTTCTTATTTTGAATGATTATAATAACACTTGGCTGTGTTTACCACATTATTTGCAGTTCTTGAACATTTGCCTTGGACCAAAGATTTATTTTCTACATGTAATACCAAATTATGCCACGACGTTAGTGCTTGACAAAGTCTGCCCCTTTAACTTTGTAGCCAAGACAGGGGCCATTGAGTGCAAATAGTCGACACAAACTAGTGTTAGTATGCCATATGGCAGGAAGTACTGCAGACAGCGGTACTTCTGAATGCACCTAAACTTTTGCTTTCTTCACATACTTCTGCTCTTACATTTGCTATTTTGAGTGTGTGACCTGATAGTCGACTAAAGATGAAACCTCAGTTGTTATGTACAAATGCCTCCGGTTCTTAAACAGAGATAGGCCCAGAAGATTCAACACCACACTACCCTAAAGGAATGTATTCTTTACGCAGAAAGATAATTTGATAAATGTAAAGGCATGCAGGCATCACTTTTTACCATGTCATTGTCCTCATGAAGAACTGTGACTTGCAGCCTTAGGCCATGAGGACAGTAAGGCTATAACAATAAGTGTCACTCTTTTGCTCTCGTTTTCTCCTCCTGTCATTTTCGTGGTATTTTCAACATGGCCCCAGGTGATGTAATGGAGTGACCCATTATAAACTCACTTTATTCACTGAAGTAACACCATAACTTGCATCAGTAACTGCTAACGCCTGAGGCAGGTGCCACTGGTCTGCATCTTCAAGAGCGAGATACATGGGAGGGAATTCTGATAGGCCGGTGCTGTATCAATTATAACAATTATAGTTGTTGTGCACTCTTTTTCACTGTCAAGAAGGGTGTGATATGAATTGGAAATGCAGACAAAACTACAACCATCACAAAACACTCACACACACAAGCACACAGACAAACAGAGCAAACTGGGAGTCATTAGCCCCGACCTAGGTGTGTTGAATTTAGCTCGACTCCCCTCACTGAGAAGCCTTTATTTCTAACCTATTTCAGCTCATTGTTTTTGTTTGTTTATTGCCTGCAGCTTGGTTGCTACACCAATCTTTTAAAGAGATCTCAGTGTTGTATTTACAGCTTGTTGCTACTATTCTACCACTTGCTTTAAGGTCTTACCCTCAAGAACGTGGGATATCTTGAGTCACTAGAGTGGCTTAGAATATTTGAGGTATATTGAGGCATTAAAGCCATATTTGTTTTACTTGTTTTTACTAAAAAACCATGCCAAAAAGGTATTAGAATTTATCAGTACAATCAATTATAAATACCACAGAATATATATGTGAGTGTTTTTGCTGCAATCTGCAGTGTACTCTATGGTGTGACAAAATAAAATACTGTTCATCAGCACTTAAAAATTATTGACTTTGAGCATTTTACTGCCTTGTTTCTGACCCAGAAAAAAAGCAGCATTTACAGGAGAAGCTGAAAACACTGAGGCAATCAAATAAAAGGTTAACCCGGAGTTCTTGAGGAGGAAGCGTCCTTGTCTCAGGGAGGTCAGATCTGACAGATCATTATTCATAAATTTAAGTGTAATTCCAGTAAAAAGTACAGATTTTGTCTCCTGTTTATTGTCAAGAGAAACAAAGACATCATTTTTTCTGGAAATAAATGTTAGAGTTTACTTTTGTCATTTTTTTAATAGAACTAAATTAACCTCCACGGTTAAACAGCCAGATACCACGCTGCCCACTCACCAAGAGTTTATGTTTCTGTCAGTTTTCTTTCATTTGATATTAAATATTTATCTTTATTCAGTCATCGCATATTATCCAGACAGTGTAAAACAGTTCATATAAAATCCACAAACTATATTAGAAATAGTGAGTGAACAGGTTCAGGCTGAAGGCATGCGGTGTTGGGTGTAACGCATAACAAAGAATGTTACTGTAATCGCATTACTGTACATTTTTCATAACGCCATAAAGTAACGTGTTACTGTACTAATTCGGTAAGTTACAATAATGTTGTTACTTGCATTGCAAAGGTTCCTCAGTTATCCACACACCAGGCTTGTCTACAATCAGCTGTACCTGAATTCAGTTTGTGAACGGGAGAAGCAAAATGGTGTACAGGTGTTGAAAGATTTTGAGTTTTGCGTTATGTTTATTTGTAGCTTTATTTAAAGGAAGAAGAGCTTATGAGTTGTACAACTGCTGAATATGACCGTTAAACGCCTTTTTACTGTTTCAACAGATAAGCTCCTGTTTCAACAGATAAGCTAACGGTCTCTCCTTTTAAGGAGTTGTTGTTGAGTTCTGTACATGCCACACCTACCAGTTGTGAAAGTGTTTGAGTATAAATAAAGGATGTACGGACAGCCCCGCGCGATTCCTCTGTGTCACATCTGTTGTGCACACGGTGCAGAACAGATCGGACCGTGACGGGGCATCGTCCATGTACATGTAAAATCTTTGAGTCTGTGTTTCTTTGCCTCCTAATAATTTTCTCTTCACAACAGGGATACAGCTTTTATTTGTACTAATATAAGAGTGTGATGGTAAAGTGGAAATTGCATCCAGGACTGAAACCATCGCTTTATGCTGCTGGCAGAAATTTGGCTGTTTGCAAGCACCTGCACAGACAGCATGCTAACGTTAAGCTAGCTGAGAACCCAGAGTCACATTCAAGCTGAGTGAATGCTGACCGCTGCCCAGCAGGCAGACCCTGAACTTCAACAGGTAACATGTGTCTAAAATAGAGTCATCATGGCGATCACTTTGAAGTCTGTTTGAGCTTGTTTTTGTTTTTGCTTTATGTTGTCAGCTTTATGTTCAGACCTAAATTAAAGCTCCTTATTAGGATAGGTATTTGTGTTGGCATGTAGGACTGTAGCCTTTATGTTGTTAACTGGTAATTATAACACCATGCATTTCAGGTAATTTCAAAGGGCAACGAGTAATAAGTAGTTTAAAGATTTACTTTTTCTGGTGAGCAATTAAGTCATGCACTACATTATTTTTAAGGAAAATTACAAGTAATGTGTAATACATTACTTTTCTTCAATAACATTCTCAACATTCTTTATATATGCCTTGTATATGTTACCATTAAAGCTACTCAATGTTTCCAATAGAAGAAAAAGAACACAACAACAACAAACAAATATGCAACAACATTTTCACATATAACCCTCAAAATATAAATGTGGAATATTTAAATGACTGAAAAGTCCCAACAAACAATAATGCAATATACCAGACCAGCACATTATTATTATTGCTTTTAAATTATTATTAAATTTACTACACCCATCAAGTGTAGTGAACATTTACACAGTTGATACATTTCACACATGGGAGGTGCACAATGACTCCTCAGTGCCACCTAGAAATTTTTAGTCAGGTACACCTGAGATATTGTTTGAGTTAGTGAATTTTGCTCCACTTGTAAATAGTAATATGTCCAAAAAAGTTCAGGGGACCTTTTACCCAAGCCCACTGGGAAGTCATCGATTTTGAATTAAGATAAAATTTGGGTGGTTTTTTTTCGTCATATGAAATTTTGAATGTGGGTTCCACAGATTAGCAGGTGTTTTTAATATCACCTAGTGAGCACAGGAAGTGAAAGGTAACTTTTTTTGTGAAACACAATGATATTCCCAAATGCAAGATGACTGCAGGAAACCAAAAGCTTTTCTGCAAGTTGGTAATGCTGAGCTACTCAGTACTGCTGAGGCAACTCTGACAGGACGTTTTTTGTATATCAGGCCTGACCCCAGTTTGCAGCCTGCAGGCAACATGGCGTGGGTGTGAATGACTCTGATTACTGTCTATTGGCGAATAACAGTGAAACTGCCTGGCTAAAACTTGGCTCATTACTGCCCTGGAAAAAATAAAGCAAGAAAAAAAACACTTGTTTGACTGGTGGATCTGTTGTTTTTCATCAACCTGAGCCAGAAAAATACAGGCCGAGGTAATGAAAATACTAATATTAATAATAAGTTATTTATTTAGTTACTTTTGCATATTAAAATACTGCTGTTACACTAGATGTCGAATATGTTCATGTTGCTATGCTTTATGCTTTAACTAGCGGCCTAGTAAGTAGGTTTTAAAGTGTCCAGCCACTGTCTAGAACAAACAGAAGAAAGCCTGCAGCTGGGCCTGGGGCATTAGAAGAGCTTTGAAATGCTTTTTTCCCCACCTCTAAGTCATATGGGTTGGTGGCATTTGGTCTGAATAAAGTCCAGTGCACAGATGTGTGTGATGTGTAGCCTTGTACTTTGGATCCGCTTCCAGTCTTGCCTGAAGTATGGCAGAAAGGTCGGCGATCTTCTCTCTGTGAACAAATGGGGTGGCACCCAGGCACCTTCTCAAAGGTGCTGTCCTCGTCATCGGACATCACATGAGTTCATGTTCAGCTAAAAGAACAGCTTTAAACTATCACTTTTATTGTGTTCCATGCTTTGTTACGTGCTTGTACCCGGTACCAAAATAATAAAATATTACTCTTCCTTTTGACCACAGGTTGATTGTGGTAAAGTTAAGATGTAGAGAGTAAAATGCAACCAGGCTTTCCCTTTGCTACAGAGCAGTGGTTTAAACAGAAAATTGTCTGACTAGATCTTTTGCTTGTCCCTATGGTAACAAGAAGCAGGGCAAAGGTCTCTGTGTGTAATTATTATGTGTTACTCTATTGATCCCCTTATGGAAATTCTCTTTTTGCTTACCCTTGTGCAAAGGCAAATCAGACTGCTGGGTAAGCTTGAGAAGTGCACTCTTGAGCCTGGTATAGATTCATTGCTTTGCTCAAGGACACTTCAGTGAGATGAATACTTGTCATCACTGAGGCTTAAACCTGAACCCTTCATCTAAAGAAAGTGCTCCGTCCCTGCTTTGCGCCCTACCTTGTTTGCACATGTGTATACATATGTATGTGGTTTATTGTGAATGTATTGTTTCTCTGATTTTTGTTGTATATGTTGATGCTCTAAAGCCTTATAAAGCAGTTTGCAATAACTGGCAAGAGCCTACATAAAAAGTTAAATTGAGTGGTTCATATATTGCGATCTAATGCTGTAATAGGCAATCAAATATGCAGTTCAAGGGCGCAGTTTGAGCATAATAGCCTATACTGTCTCCTAGTGTACTACTGAGCTACCACTTAAATTTCTCAAAGGTTTTCTTGTATGTCCTTTTGCAAATTTAGGTTCAACATCAGATTGGACATTTTGATATGTGATATGGTTTATGAAACAGGTAGCTGAGAGAGTTTGCCTCAGTATTGATTCTCCTCATTTATCCCAACAGCACTTCAGTCTGCACTTGAAGGAATCTCCAAAGTCCAAAGACCATCTGTAGTAATTTTATACAGCAATGCGATATTATAATTTAAGTCCCACTCTCTACTCATAGTACAGTCAACAAGTATCCTACTCACCATATGTACACTCTGGAAATTTGGATGGCTCTTTCTATTCCTTTCTCTAACGCATAGGCACAAAATAGGTTGTTTGCCACTGATGGTTTTCGCTCATTTACAGATAATGCTGTGGAAGTGGGGTGTGTTTTTTGTATCTGTCTGGGTAAGAGACATCAGCGGCGGCACAGTGCTGCAGTCACAGCTGCAGGTAAATTGGTAATTAGTAATCTAGTCTATTTATCTCTCCTGCAGTGAGGCTAGAGTCTCTCTCCTGGTGATTGTGTACACCAGTGGCATGCTCTCTGAGCCTCAAGTTTTGAGCTGTTTTCTAGCAGCATGACTAGCACCTTGACTGTGTTGTTTATATTTCATAAAATCACAGCTATATGGTGGCTATTATCCTGTGGGCGCATGCTTCTGGAACACATATCGTAGGTACTACTTACTACAAGTACATCTCATTTTAAGTCCACTGTCCTTCTGTGACCTGTGCTGGTTGCTTGGGTCCAGCATCGTAAATGACATCTCAATACACTTAATTCTGCACAGAGGAGCAAGAGCACAGACACTTGAGGACTGAAAATGAATCCGTTTAGGTAATTCAGGTGGAAACATACCTTCATTGGAAATGTGCTAATGAGTGGACTGAGTGGTCTGATATTGCAGACTGCACTAAAGCCATGACATCACTGTTTAACATACAGGTTAGAAAGAAAACAAAGGCATCTTTCAAGTTAAACCTATTAGATGTAGAAAATACCCCACTGAACGTGATAGGACAGGCAGTACTTCTTGGTTTTTAAGTAGTTTTTAGACAAATTAGTGGTGTGCTTTGGGTGTAACCCTAACCTTTATTTTACTCGGTTTTGTTGTACAGCACTTTGTGGCTACATGTCTTTGAAAAGCACTGTGTAATTAAACTTTGCTTGCATTCTTACTTACTTTATCTTAATGCAGTTATAACCCCTTCTCCATGCAAACTGACTGCAGGCCAGTGGGTGTAGCATGTCTATTAGAAATGGAGTGATACTTCTCCTTGGTCAGTCTCTAATGTGTCTCTCATTACATACACTGTTCTGTCACTGCCATATATCTGGTGCTTGAATTCATCAGTAAATCTGACTTTTTTCAGTCCTCCATGCTGAAACGATGAAAGGCTGTCTCAGGCTACCTCACACCTCTGGCCTGAATTCCCCTGCTGCCAAATAATTGTTCTTCCCTTTTTGAAACATAAGTAGACAATCTTTTTCATTTCTTTTCTGTCTCTCTATGAAAAAGCTTTACAAAGCTTAAATTTACAATATTATTAAGACCTCACAAACAATATACGATATAGAAATATTACTTTCAGATTTATCAAGAGTACTTTTATGACCCTATAGTATTTTAACATGATATTCATGTAGCTGTTTAGACAAGGGTGTGGGCTGAGGTTATTTTAAGTTCAATACACGTTTTTTATTACTTTTAAGTAATTATATTATCAGCTCATCCTGTAATATTGAGCTCTATGAACAAAAGCTATTGTTCTGAAATGTCAATACAACATGGCCATTGGACAAGTTCATTGATGAACATTTGGTGAATGGTGTACAAGAGCATTGTTGAACTGCTTGGGTATGCAAAACACATAAATTAACAGAGTTTAATTTTACCGAAATGCAGGTTTATTATAAGTGTCTTGTTCAAGAATGCTTTTGTAAAAGTAAAAAACACTTTTACTCATTAGAATTATAAATAAAGTGAATACACTGGATAAGTATTCTTCCATACTAGAGATGGCACGATACCACTTTTTTATGTCCGATACCGATATCATAAATTTGGATATCTGCCGATACCGATATGAATCCGATATAGTGTTTTTTAATCAACAAAACAGTTTTTTTAAATATCTTGCTGCATTTTGTATAAGTTCATACTCAAGTTTAAAACAACAACTACACTAAAGCTATTCTGTTATACCTGTATGCAAAAAAAAAAAATTTCATAGTTCAGCAATACTAATCAATCTAATAAACTTAAACCTACACCATCCTCCCTATTCTGGTATTTTAAAGAGTACTTAGCGTAAATATTAAGCAACCTAACTAATAGGGTTCCAACTCCCAGCAACAAAAATAAATAAATAAAAAATAGGGAACCACCCCTCACGCTCCACCTCATGATGCTTAATCGACGTAATCAACCTTAATTTGATGCAGTGTGAAAAAAAAATGCACAGAAATCAATTATTTTTCAAGAAATATTAAATAGATTCAACATCTTTCTTCAACAAAATTGCAGACTGCACAGATGGTACCTTCCCAAAGGAAAAAGTACTATAGCTTACTAGGGTAGATATATTAGACTTAATAGTTACAATATACAGTAATGGACTTCTATTCATTTTGCATCAAATTAAAACTTTGGGTGTCAGATAATTATTTATTAAAAGCTAGACATTTTAAATGAGAATAAGAAAGAAAAGTATGTCTTTGTGCCCCCTTTTCCCTGTTAATGCCCTATCGGCCCCCCTGGCTAAACTTTGCCAGATCCGCCCCTGCACAGTTACCAGCGTCAGCTACGTAGAAAAAGATCCTGGAGTAGAAAGAAATATTAAATAAATTCTAACAACAGCTTATCAAGCTTAAACGTGCTGCTGTTGTTTATCCGCTGGTTTCCTCTTTCTGGTGCAAAGTGGGCCAAAAACAAACAAGAGAGGCGACAGAAAAGCCGATCAGCTGATCATTAAGCAGTTTCATGATTGAAGTAGCAGCAAGAAGAGGCAGTCGCTTGTTAAGCTTAACACAGGAATGCTTTACAAACATTCAGAGATGGACTTACACACTTGCTTTACTTCTCTCGGGGATAACTTTGTCAGAGATGAAATGCCGGGTTGCTAGCGAAGCTCCACATGCTATCCAGACCACCGACAGGTCCCGCATGCCACAGCCGCTCTATCACGTGATGCATACTGCTCCAACGTGCTAACGTTCTGAGGCGAGTTACGGCGTGTTGCAAGTTTTGTGAGGTGCTTTCGTGATATTTAATGGATCGGATTACATTTTTTATTTTTCTCCGATATCCGATCCAGTAATTTAGGTCAGTATCGGACTGATATCGGTATCGGTATAATTGCATTATAAACAAACTTCAGGGCAAAACAACATGTACCAAACAGCTGAAACAGCAAGCAGTTGTCCACTCATTATCAGACCTGGTACTTTCAGTGTTTCCAATAATGTATGTGGAAGTAAAAGATGTGGATAAATGCATCAGGTACAATACATTTAACGACACATCCTGTTTATTAATGTATCTTGCAAGTAGAAATAGTAAGACATGTTTGGCCTTATATTACAATTCACTTACAGTGACACAATATTATTAGATTTTTAAAGTGGTATTTTTATGCTCCGGGAAAAAATGATCTTCATTCATTACTTGAAAAAAGATTTGAATCAACAATGAATCTGTTTGTCGAGTATTGATTCCTCTCAGTGTCCATCTTTAATTTTGTCTGATTGCTTGGAAAAATGTTAAAAATCAACCCAACAATTGATGAAAAAAAATATATAAATAAAATATTGTTCTCTGGTTTTGCTCTATTTGGTATTTTAGATTAAAATAAATGTAAAAAGTAGTTCTGGAGGAATATAATGTGTTTTAATGATGGAAAGCACTATCACACAGTTAGGGTGAATGTAAAAGCTGCGTTCTCCTGACTAAACGGTTAAGTTACAGATGTAAAGCTAGTCCACTGTTCGTCTATTTTGTTTTAAGCACTTCTTTATTGCAACATTAATTTGAATTGTGTGCCTACTCTGTTACAATCACTTTGGTGCCATTGTTATTGCTGTGCAAACAACCTATCCACTCTAGCAAACGACCTAGTAAATGCATTGAATGATCACTGTTGTGCAAGTTGAGATGTAATGAATTAATAAAGTAAAATGTCGTAACACTGGCTAAATTAAATCTGGCCTGTTATGTAACATTATTTGATGTAATCTACAGTTTTTATGGTGACCAGGTGTTAGGTGGATTAGTCACAGCGGGGCATTTGAAAAACGGCATTAAGCTTAGGTGTTTGACTTTTTTTTGTCTTAATATAATACCTTAGATTCTTGCAGTCTTAACTACAACATATTATTTTCTGGTATTAAGTAAGTTATCATCTCTAAACGTTTCAGATAGTCAGGAAACATATATTGGTTGTTTCATACCTTAGTATTTAATCAGAATATGTGATATTGTTATGACATTGGCTATTATTAGCACTGATCATGATTAGAATTTTAATTTGCCTTACCATGAGTCATGTAAGGCAGCGCTCCCCAACCTTTTTTGCGAGACGGACCGGTTTATGCTCGACAATATTTTCACGGACCGGCCTTTAAGGTGTCGCGGATAAATACAACAAAATAAAACCAGTACCGGTACCGAAAAAAAGAAAATTTATTCATAACACATGTGAAAAGACCCAGGAAAACCGAATAAACGATAAAAGCGATAACAAAATAACGCTGAAAACCGATAAAAACCCTGAAAACTATACATTTCACACCTGAGCCTCAACTCTCGCGGCCCGGTACCAAACGACTCACGGACCGGTACCGGTCCGAGGCCCGGGGGTTGGGGACCGCTGATGTAAGGCATGCTGATTATTATCTTGAAAACAAAGTAAAACAATGACACAGTGACATATAAGAAGGACCACGGGCAGTTAATAGCTGTCCAATGAGAAATGATGTGACTGTCCTGAAGGACACTGAGCTTCACACTGTGTTGTGCTATTGTTTATCATAATTTCATACCAAAATCTATTTTTTCATCTTGGAGGGTTGTTCTTGATTAAGACACAATGTCAAAATTTATGACCTCATCATCAGCTTTAATTACTTTTTAAAAATACAGATTTTCAGAACCACTGTCTTGTAATTGGTTTAAACTTGTAAAAGCTTGACATAAGCAACAACCTGATTTTACTTATAGCTCAACATCACTTCTTACCAAAGTAAAATGTGGTTTGCATGAGACATGCAGGTTAAGAGTTGAAAGGTGTTTGTGACTTGTGTGACTTACTCCCACGTACACAATACAGTACATCATTATCACTCAGCTCTTTTGGAACAAATGTGTTATCTCACTAATATGTTATTTCCTGTTATCTCACGCTGTCTAAGATGGGAACTTTATATCTCTAGCATAATTCATACTGATTTTATGTTTGTACTTTCTATTGCAAAAGTGCTTTGCAAATAACCCTCTCATTTTAAAACTGCCACTACCACTTAACAACCATCTGCTTTAAGAACTATTGAGATGCTGTTGAGGTTAGAAACCACGCCATTTATTGTAGCTTTTAATCAGCGCAAGATCGAAACAGCAGCGTACAGTCGTGCTGTCCTTTAGCTCGAATTGCTTAAGCAAGCTCAGCCACTTCTTTTACACGTATCATTCATCTAGCAACATGAACTGAAATGATTAAACAAAAAGAAGAATACAGAACATTTCAGTCCCTTATTTGCATGAAAGTGCAATGAAGATTCCTTCTCCAAATTGCTCCTGAGAGAGAGGAGTAACTTTGATGAACAGGGTTCAGCCTTTGATTACAATCCCGTTAAGATCCATTAGTCACTCAACATAATCACCTCCCTTCGTTGTCTCCCCCCCCACCGCCCCCAAATATTGATGTCTACACATGCCTCCCCTCAAGAGTCTCTCTAACCTAAACAACTGCTCCCAATACACAGGCCAGTTCCCTCCTCGGTGCTCTCCAGACAACAATGAGTGGGAAGAATGCTTACTGGTAGGAAAGTTGACTCGAACAGGAAAAGAGAATGACACCAGGACTAAGGACCAACAACAGCACAACCAAGAGTAACCCACATTAATATATGATCAATATTTTTTTTTGGACATTTTCACCCCCTGGTGACAGTAAATATCTACAGCTTAAAGAAGTGAGTCTGTATAGTTCAGCTCAACACATATGAATTAAGCTTAATTTAGACTTCTGCATCTATGCGGAGGCTACTTAACCAGCATTTATAGCTGTGTGTCATGTACCTCTATATATGTACAATAGTTGGCAGTGGAGTTTCTATCTTCCAGTCGATCAGTTCTCTTCAGGCTAATTTGGAAAATTGGCAGCGGCAGTGCAAAAGTCTTTTTTTATTCCACCGTCATGTCTTTTTGCTAAAAAAGGGAAATAAATGCAGCACTTTACTGAAGCAAATGTTAACATAAATGGAAATGCAGTATATAAGGCAAAAGTTGAGAGAACTGACCAAAAAGAGTTTGGTAAGTTCTATGAGCTTGACATTTTTGGATAATATCTGGTGTGATCACCCTTTCAATATGACCTGAACTCTTTTAGTTAAGCTTTCTTGTAATTTCTTTATGTTTAGGCTTCATGAAGGACATTCAAAGCTCTTCTTTGGATGTTGGCCTTTTCTTCTGTTCTCTTTCAAGATGATCCCACACTGATTCACTGTAGTGATGGGTCGTTCGCGAACGAAATGGCTCTTAGAGCCGGTTCTTTGACGTGAACGACTAGAGCCAGCTCCTTATCGCGAGCCGTCACGTGGTTTTTTTTTTTTCCTTTCTCTCACCCTCTCTCTCGCACTTTTTTTCCGCTTCACTCTGCACGCGAGCCTTGTGCTTTACGCTGGGCAGAGGGGGGAGGGGCGGGAAAGTAACAGTAATCTAATTACCGTTTTTGCAATAGTAATCCCTTATTTACTCGTCACTTGAAAAAAGTAATCAGATTACAGTAACGCATTACAAGTAACGCGTTACTGCCCATCTCTGGCCATGATATAAAAATCTAAAAAAATTTGGGTGTGAGCAGGGCTGGAATTTACATCGACTGAAACAGCTGGTAATGGTGTTAAACACAGAGTTGCTATGATTGTGCCTCGTTTTTTGTTGTTGTTGTTTTGTAAATGAAAAGGCTGAGTACTATCTAGGATAGTGATGGGTCGTTCGCGAACGAAATGGCTCTTAGAGCCGGTTCTTTGACGTGAACGACGCGAGCCGGCTCCTTATCGCGATCCGTCACGTGGGTTTTTTTTTTTTTTCTTTCTCTCAGCCTCTCTCTCGCACTTTTTTTCCGCTTCACTCTGCACGCGAGCCTTGTGCTTTACGCTGGGCAGAGGGGGGAGGGGCGGTAGTTACACTCAGTAGCACAGGAACAGAGCCAGAGGGAGAGAGAGAGAAAGAGAGCCAGGGACAACAACGTCACATTAGAAAGGTATAGTAATCATCCACAACTATTTTCGGTTGCAGATGATAAAGGATTCAGAAAGTGCGGATTCATGCGGGCCCATATGACAGAGAATGTGCATCTTCTTTTTGTTTTCATATTTTAATTTATATTTAATTGCGTTGTGGTTTGCAGTGTTTTGTGTTGTTTTCACTTTAAATTTGTAAAAGGAAACAGCTGAAAATTTAAATAGTTAAAAGTTGAAATGTGAATAGTTGATTTTTGTATTATATGATTTATTTATTACATTTTATGTGGCGTGAATAAATAAAAGTATATTTACAGTGGTCCCTAGAGACAAAGCACATACAAACTTCAAATCACGTACGAACTCTGAAGCATGTACAAACTCCAAAACACGTAAAAACACGTACAAACTCCAAAACACGAAAAAACTCCAAAACACGTAAAAACTCAGAAGCATATAAAAACTCAGAAGCACATAAAAACTCAAAACAGTACAAAAGACAACAGAAGTGCTCCAGGATGCTGGGCGCAGTGTTGAGCTTTTGTTATCTTGTGGCTACACAAGCCAGCAAGTACCAACGACCGGATTTGGTGTGTGATAGTAACAGGTAGATGAACTTTTTTTTAAATTATTTGAATATATTTGAGTGCCTGTGTATAAATACACAAACAATACACACATGCTTTCAATTGTGTAATTTAAGTGATCTAGTAGCTCTGCTTTGGAAGTTCAGTTCATGCTAGAAATGTGTTTTGGAGTTTGTACGTGTTTTGTCTCTAGGGGCCACCGCATATATTTATATATAAACATATATAAATAAAACCACTTTTTTTACGTTAGTAATTCCTTTTGTGCATAATTTTATATTATTGTGAATAATAAATTAATTAAAGCAACAAAACAACCTGAAGAGCCGGTTCGGAGCCGAAAGAGCCGGCTCATTTTAGTGAGCCGAACCGAAAGAGCCGGATCTCTAAAAAGAGCCGGAAATCCCATCACTAATTCACTGATGTTGAGTTCTGGACTCTGGGGAGGGCAAACCTTGACTGATAGTAGTGATGTGCGGATCGATCCTGAAATATCGATTCCTCCGATACCAATCATTTATGTTCTAGAATCGATTCTCACATTAAAATATCGATATTTTAGTAATTTAGAGTAAATTTGTAGTTTATCATTAACAGGAACACAGTGGAAAGAAACTATAACATTCGGATTGTCTACATTCAAAGGAACTACTTCCTCTTCCGCCTTTCATAGTCATGTGCGAAATACGGCTGTATAAATGTCTCGCAGCCCCTTGGCGTGCGCACTCACAACAATGGCTGAGCGTAATTGAAGTCATGTGCGGACGTATTTTACCTCCACACACAGCTGAGACGTGGTTTGCAATACATGTGGCAAAAAAAGTGCTCCTAGAGTGAGGTGTTGTGGCCATACTAGGGAGACATTCAAAAGGGCGTTTGGGGGGGGAAAATACATTTTACAGGGTTTATTTATCGGATAAAATACGTTAAATGTCACCGTTATTATTGGCCGGCCCGGAAACAGCAGGGGTGTCCAAATTCAGAGGCTGCTTCCACCTGAGGACCCGGCCTTCGCGGTCTAAAGAAAGCCGGGTAGTACGTCACGAGCTCCCTCGGTGGAGTGAAACTCTGCTGTCTGCTCCTTGCTCTCTAAAATATAACCGGGCACTGACGTAAACTCTCGACCGTCTCACACTTCTGTTTAACCATTTTCTGTTTGACGTTTATTCAGCTGTGTGAAAACCCCGGAGGAACCCTTCCGAAGGATTAATAAAGTCAAATTTAATTTAATCAAATCTAATAACTTTAATCTCAGCCAAACCGATTTACTCACGAACAAATAAAACACTGAAAAAGCCAAACAATAACATTTTTAAGTTATCAAAGTGACTTATATATCATGTTTAACCCGAGTAGCGAAAGACCGGGGGGGTTTGAAGACGATGTGTCGGTCGGCTCAGATATTTGAAGTTTACACAGCTACATTCTCACCTGAAAATATGTTAAAAGTTTTTTTGCGACCCAAAAAGAGAAATAAGAGCAATATTAAAACTAAGTTGCTGCTGCCATTGTTGGAAACTGGAATTGGCTGGGCCACGCTATGAATTCTGCAATATGATTTTTCAATTTTGTTGTCTTAGAAAATAGGGGGAAATTCGGGAGAATGGTGGCTCCGGGAGATTTTCGGGAGGGCACTGAAATTCGGTATTCTCTCGGAAAAATCGGGAGGGTTGGCATGTATGGTTGTGGCAACATCACTAACCTTGTCAAACACCTCAGAGTAAATCATATCACAGAATATGACGAGCGTATGTTGAGGTGAACTGAAGAGGAGGAGAGAGACAGGTGCTGCTAGGGCGAGACAGACGTCTCTCACGGAGTCCTTTAGTGCTGCAGGCAGGCAAGCTGTTCAAATAGCACAACTTCATTTTTTTTATTTCTATATGATGAACCCTGCATTATTAAGTGATAAGAACAAATAATCTGTTGTCCTGGAATCATTATGATGCTATAATTTGAGATACAATAAATAAAATAAGTTTTTGTACAAAGTATCGGTATCGGATCAGTATCGCCGATACCACCCTGAATATTACTTGGTATCGGATCGGAAAGAAAATCAGTGGTATCGCACATCACTAACTGATAGTGTTACATTGTGTTTTGGGGATTGTTGTCATGCTGAAAAATGAAGCTGCTGCTTTGCTCAGATGCTTTCCAGGTGATATTGCAAGCTGAGTCATAGTCTGATGGTACTTTCTGCATTTATGATTTCATCAACTTTCACAAGATTTCCTAACACAACTGGCCAAAATGAACCCAAATCACAGATGTATTTTTTCAACAGACTGCTTGCGTGACGAAAGATTGGTTAAAATTGCTAAGTTGTCTATTGTAGACACTCTCGAATTAGAAGCTTTTATTTGAGCAACTCAGAGGCTACATGACTGTTGTGAACACTATTAATATAAAAGCTGAAGAAACTATATTTTCAATCATAGAAAAGAACTTCAGGTATAGTTATGTAAAGAATCTGCTGTGGGCTTTTTTTGTTTTAAATAAGATTGGGATCTTAGGTGCTACCAGTGCCCAATGACGACTATGCTTAAATGACACAACATGACACAAAAAATGCACAGATTCTTTTTCTTTTGTTAGATAAAATTAGGTACATTGCGCGTACAAGAACTTGAATATAAAGTATGTAGCCATTTGCTGAAATGTGATTATATTTCATTATTCATCTCAGAATTAGAAAATGCAAAAATGGTTATTCAACTGTTTGTCAAGCCTCCCCTATCTTATTATGCATTTATATAGCAAATGTACACCAGCAAACTTGAGAAATGCTTTAATTCGCATCAGTCAAGCTGAACGGTAGCTCAAAAGTACAAATACCAAGATCATAAGTGGATAGTCTGGAATCTTGTCCATGCTTTACAGCCCAAAATGTACTGAATTCCCTTTCCTGGAAGATTCATTGGAGTTAGACTGCTACCCAAATCAAAAATCGATGCAGTTATTTTGGGAACATTCTCCATGGTGAGAATAGCCAAGAGGCATGCAACACCAAACAGCTTGCTGAACCAAATGCCTTCAATCGATAGGTTAGTGAATTATGCATGGTATCATGGTGCCGTACAACTCCGCAAAGCCACTTGTGCCTTTGATGCCTGTCTTGATGTGACATTTAATTTATATACGCACAAATGTGTGTGTATTTTAGTATATTTGTCATGGTCTGGTTGGGCACCTGCAGGTCTCAGACAGCGGCTCCTCCTCCTTTAGGCGGAGTCCGGTTGCCCCTCCCTGGCTGACCACCTGTGAGCAATCGTGCCAGCGGTATATCAGACCTGCGCTCTCAACCACTCATCGCCTGAGTATCTGCTATTCCCATGTTAGTTCAGTGGAGCATCCTAAACCTTGTCTTAACGCCGTGTGATGACTGACCTGTCTTTTCTTGTCCTCAGCGATAGCACCCGGAGTGGAGATCTTGTTCCCCTCGCTCCCGTCCTCCTGGACCTGGGCCGCCAGCTGCTCACACAACGTGGCCTGCCGGCCCACTGCTCACCTGCCTGCCTCCCCACGCCTCGACCGCTTCCGGGTTTTCCGCTCCACCTGTCCCCTCCATCTGAAACCAAGTAAGGCAATTCAATTCAACTGCGGAGGATTATTGGTTGTCTGCTGGATCCCTCTGATCGTGATCTCCTCTTGTTCCAGTGCCCCGGCCCCTACCTAGTCCTGTTTCTACCTCCCCGCTGTCCCCGCTGTTCAGCCGTCTCCTAGAGGTGTCTAGGTCGCCCTCATTATCACAGACGAATCCTACGCGCCACTAGTGTGGTGGCGTCGCTTTGTGTTTCACCTTTGTCTTCCTGTGGGTGGAAATAAATCATTTGTTTTCTGTCACCTCGCTTCCGGGTTGGTTTCTGCGCCTGTGTCCATCCCTGTTCCCTCGTGCCGTTGAGCCGTGACAATATTTCACTGATCACGGACATAGTGTTATTTCTTTTTCTTTGATTCTCTAGTGCTTTGTGTGTTACTACGCCTCATGACATGTGACCTCCCACTCTAAGGAAGAGGAGGATGTAGAACAAACATGGACCAGCAGACAACTGCCCACACACTTAAACACATACTTGCACTGACACGCATGCATAGCTCGCTGGTCTATCAAGACTTTCTGGTCTTAAACTGTCAAGGGAGAGCAAGCCTGCATGAATGTGGCACTGGCTTGTTATCGCAACAATCTCTCAACAGCCTTTATTTCAAAAGATGACACATGGTGATGCCTTTTATAATTAAAACTCAAGTGGCTCTCTTTCATTTATTTATTCAGGCACGGCTGTTTCTTCCCTTCCACTTTCATGCTTGTTCAAATTGATTTAACTTTTAAAATTGTCAGTACAAAATAGGTTAGCTACTGCAATTACAAAAGTTCTAATTAAAAGCAGAATGCAAATATATTCATAATTGTGTTGCTGTCTTATCTGTTTCATGGCTGGTGTTACTTTAAAGCAGGCGGGGAGAAAATTAACCTGTGAGAGAGAGGTCGCGAGGTAGAGAGAGAGAGAGAAAGGGGGGAGAAAGAGGGATTTTCCACAAAGTTGTTTCAAATCTTAAACTATGCAATAATGAACATGATAAAAAAACAGCCATTAAATCCAGAGTCACAGAGTCCAAGTTAAGCACATTCATGCAAACCAAATGTTTTTATAGACTCCATCCATTTGTAAAACATGAAATAATTTTTATCCCGGTGGAGATAAAAATTACTTTTTTTAATCTCACCTTTGTGCCCCCCTCCCCCTGAGATCTGCAGCTTTTTCTTATGTATACCTCAAATTTGAGGTATACATAAGGACTGCTGTGTGCGGCATCCTGCAGTTAGAAACTCTTGCTATGAAACACGTCTCTGGAACAATTAAGCACAGGCTTTGTGGGGTGTACAAATATTGGTGCAGCTGCTGTGATGGGCTAAGAGAAAAAAGCAGATGCGCTCCTGAGCAAAAAGATCAATCTGATCATCATTTACTTGCAGTCCATAATGCTTTAAAAAATGCTACTGAACACAGTTATTCTCACATATGTATTAACTTCCAAGCAACAGAGTTAAATCAGAATTTAAAATAGCAGTATTTTGTTATGTGGAAATTTGACATTATTTCATATTAAATATTTCAAATTCAAATTTTTATTTGTCACGTACACAGTCATACACAGTACGATATGTAGTGAAATGCTTGGACAACTGCTCGTGACCTAAAGAAAACAAAAAAGGAAAAGGCTATGAATAAGAAAGGAAATAAATATGAAAAATTAAAAAGGGTAAATTTAACTAGGAAGGAATAAAATATAAATTAAGGTTAAAAATGAAATAACTGTACAACACAAATTAGAATGAAGGGTAAATTTAACTGGGAAGAATAAGATAAAATATATAAATTAAAGTTGAAAATAAAATAACTGTACAACAAAATACACAATATAGAACTATATAAGAATGTATGAAGAAATCTAAATATAAATAAATATATACACAATAACAGCAGCTGTACAAGTATTAACCGGAAATGAAGAATATAGTGACCAGTGTTGTGCAAAAACAAAGTCCAGAAAGTCCAGTGTGTGTGTAAGAACCATATGTGTGGGTCAGTACTGTGTGGTGGTGTGATTGAGAGACCGTATCGCCTGCGGGAAGAAGCTCCTCCTCAGTCTCTCTGTGTTGGTCTTCAGGGAGCGGAATCGCTTTCCTGACCTCAGCAGAGAGAACAGTCTGTTGTTGGGATGGCTGAGGTCCTTCACGATCTTCCTGGCCTTGGTCCAGCACCGCCTGCTGTAGATTGAGTGCAGGTCAGGGAGCTCGGAGCGGATACACAGCTGGCTAAATTGTGCTGTTTTGTTAAACTGAGGTTAGCATGGTGTTGTGATGATTAGCATCATAATCTCACAGGGAGAAGTCCTGGGTTTGAATCCTGTGGTCACCTGGGGCCTTTCTGTGTGGGTGCTCTCCAGGTACTCTGGCTTGGTCCCCCAGTCCGAATTGCAGAATGGCAGATAGAGACAAAATACTGTTAACCTGACTGTCTGCAGTTTTTACACGCTTACATACACACGCAGTTACTGTCCCTCCATTTACAAAGGCAGAGGTATCACGGTGTAATTATTTTATGTGTCATTGTTTTTTCCCCCCTGTGTAATAATACAGGGAGTGCAGAATTATTAGGCAAGTTGTATTTTTGAGGAATATTTTTATTATTGAACAACAACCATGTTCTCAATGAACCCAAAAAACTCATTAATATCAAAGCTGAATGTTTGTGGAAGTAGTTTTTAGTTTGTTTTTAGTTTTAGCTATTTTAGGGGGATATCTGTGTGTGCAGGTGACTATTACTGTGCATAATTATTAGGCAACTTAACAAAAAACAAATATATACCCATTTCAATTATTTATTTTTACCAGTGAAACCAATATAACATCTCCACATTCACAAATATACATTTCTGACATTCAAAAACAAAACAAAAACAAATCAGTGACCAATATAGCCACCTTTCTTTGCAAGGACACTCAAAAGCCTGCCATCCATGGATTCTGTCAGTGTTTTGATCTGTTCACCATCAACATTGCGTGCAGCAGCAACCACAGCCTCCCAGACACTGTTCAGAGAGGTGTACTGTTTTCCCTCCTTGTAAATCTCACATTTGATGATGGACCACAGGTTCTCAATGGGGTTCAGATCAGGTCATGTCATTAGTTTTTCTTCTTTTATACCCTTTCTTGCCAGCCACGCTGTGGAGTACTTGGACGCGTGTGATGGAGCATTGTCCTGCATGAAAATCATGTTTTTCTTGAAGGATGCAGACTTCTTCCTGTACCACTGCTTGAAGAAGGTGTCTTCCAGAAACTGGCAGTAGGACTGGGAGTTGAGCTTGACTCCATCCTCAACCCGAAAAGGCCCCACAAGCTCATCTTTGATGATACCAGCCCAAACCAGTACTCCACCTCCACCTTGCTGGTGTCTGAGTCGGACTGGAGCTCTCTGCCCTTTACCAATCCAGCCACGGGCCCATCCATCTGGCCCATCAAGACTCACTCTCATTTCATCAGTCCATAAAACCTTAGAAAAACCAGTCTTGAGATATTTCTTGGCCCAGTCTTGACGTTTCAGCTTGTGTGTCTTGTTCAGTGGTGGTCGTCTTTCAGCCTTTCTTACCTTGGCCATGTCTCTGAGTATTGCACACCTTGTGCTTTTGGGCACTCCAGTGATGTTGCAGCTCTGAAATATGGCCAAACTGGTGGCAAGTGGCATCTTGGCAGCTGCACGCTTGACTTTTCTCAGTTCCATCCATCCATTCGCTACCGCTTACCCTTTTCAGGGTCGCGGGGGGTGCTGGAGCCAATCCCAGCTGTCATAGGGCGAGAGGCGGGGTACACCCTGGACAGGTCGCCAGTCTGTCGCAAGGCTAACACACAAGGACAGACAACCATTCATACTCACATTCACTCACAGATTCACACCTAGTGGCAATTTGGATTATCCAATTAACCTATCCCCACAAACTGCATGTCTTTGGACGGTGGGAGGAAGCCGGAGTACCCGGAGGGAACCCACGCAGACACGGGGAGAACATGCAAACTCCACACAGAAAGACCCTGGCCTGATGGTGGAATTGAACTCAGGACCTTCTTGCTGTGTGGCAACAGTGCTAACCACCGTGCCTCCGGGTACTCCGGCTTTCTCCCACTGTCCAAAGACATGCACTTAGTGGGGATAGGTTAATTGGTTAATCCAAATTGCCCATAGGTGTGAATGTGCGAGTGAATGTGAGTGCAAATGGTTGTCTGTCTGTGTGTGTTGGCCCTGCGACAGACTGGCGACCTGTCCAGGGTGTACCCCGCCTCTAGCCCTATGACAGCTGGGATAGGCTCCAGCGCCGCCGCGACCCTGAAAAGGATAAGTGGACGCGAATGGATGGATGGATGTCATTAGACCACACCCCCTTCTCAGTACAGAGATGCACATCACCTAATATGCTTAATTGGTAGTAGGCTTTCGAGCCTATAAAGCTTGGGGTAAGACAACATGCATGAAGAGGATGATGTGGACAAAATACTCATTTGCCTAATAATTCTGCACTCCCTGTATTCAACATTGCTTTTTTTTTTTTTTTTTGTCTAAAGGCGAAGAAAGATGCCCAACGGATTTACTTTACCAAACTGACCATCCCAGCCTTGCCGTAATGGTCCATTTGATTCACCTTTTATTGTTTATTTTATTTTCACTTACTGAATACGGGACAGACTTGACTGGGGGAAAGAAGGGGAGAAAGAAAGAGGGAAAGAGAAACAGCTGAGAAGAGGGACGGGGGAGAAGGGCAAAAGACAAAAACCAACAGAACGGGCAGAGAAAAAAAAAAATGCATATATCAATCACCTGGATCACCTGCTGAGAAAGAAAAAAGAAAGCAAGCAGAAGAGAACAAGAGTAATAGAATAAACAACATCACAATGATATATGGGAATATGACAGTAAATACTAAATGTTAAACATTATTGTGCAGCACATAAGATCAACAGAACACAGTGTGCTTTGAGGTAGGAGCCAAAAAGGGTGTAGTTTGTGGGTGTGATCACCCGTGTGTACACCTGTGAGCATGGACGCGCTTGTTTTTTGTTTTTTAAAAGGTTCCTTCATGTAATAATCTGCTAGAGGGTGTGGGGGGGCCACAGCCCCGTCCTCCAGGGCGTGAAGCAGGTGTGGAGGAGATCAAAACTCCAGACATCCAGAGGCCCCCAGAACACAAGAGACCAAGGAAGACCAACAGAGGGGCAGCTGCGCCACTGTCCCGGAAAGAGCTGAGGAGAGTCCCAGATGAGGGCTCACTCAGCAGCCGCGGAGCAGAAGCCAGGGGGAGTTGCAGTGACGCGCCCGTGAGCTCCGCCGGCAGCCAGCTGCGCCTGAGTGACCGAGTATTCAACATTGCTATCAATACATTTTTCAAAAAATGCTTCTCTGTGCAAAATGGGTTCAAAAACACAAACAGCTGTGGGACAATGTTTGTCCGTGATTTAGACAGGGGGAACAAATTGTGGCAGCATCAACCTGATATTATTTGTATCCCGCTGTAACTTTACTGTATGAAGAGCTAACATCTCCAAAATGTCAGGAGTGGTTAGTCATTATACGAAGTGTTTGTGAACTAAAAATCAAGAATGTGGGATTCAGTTTGTCCGTGATTTGGAGAGCCCAGCGCATGCACCCGATGCAGGGAAAACTAATTCTGTCGCAGAGACCTACCTTGACACTTGTGTAAATGAAGCCAAAGGGAAGATATGCTTCACCATATTTTCTAGTCTTTGGCTTGAAAGGTTGGTTTGGAAACATATTTGGCGATAATTCATCTCCTGCTTTGCGTTTGTGTGGGAGCTCTGTCAAAAACCTGTCAATTATGCTAGCAGTGTCCAAGCGTTCTTTTTTTTTTCTTTTCACCCCCCCCCCCCCCCTGCAATGGCTCTGCGGCCCCCCTAGGGGGTGGGCCCCACACTTTGGGAACCTCTGCATTAGGCACTGAAGCGTTAGATCAAGACTTTTGCACAGTATTATATCGTTAGCTTCATAGCATAAGTGCCTAAGTCATTGACTTAGTCAAATGACTTAGGCAATTATGCTATGAAGCTAACGATATGTTCAAAACTGGAGTTACTGTTCACTTTGGTCTCAGTTTACTTACTTTACTGGCTGATTTAGCCAGACTATAGTCTGGCTAAATCAGAACATTGATATATCAATGTTCTGCTTGCCACCCACTCCTAGATAGGACTCAGCCTTTTCATTTACAAAACAACAACAACAAAAAACGAGGCACAATCATAGCAACTCTGTGTTTAACACCATTACCAGCTGTTTCAGTCGATGTAAATTCCAGCCCTGCTCACACCCAAATTTTTTTAGATTTTTATATCATGGCCAGAGATGGGCAGTAACGCGTTACTTGTAATGCGTTACTGTAATCTGATTACTTTTTTCAAGTAACGAGTAAATAAGGGATTACTATTGCAAAAACGGTAATTAGATTACTGTTACTTTCCCGTAGGAACGCTGCGTTACTGCGTTACTAAAACCGTGATTTTTTGCAAGAATGTCTCATGACAGTGACGTAAGCGAGTGCGCCGCTAGTGACAACAGCTGTGTGCAGATCAACAATGGATCACATATCGATTGTGGGAGAGAGTATGAGCGTGCAGAGTTTAAAGCGTGGAAGTACTGACCTTACTTTGAGTTTGATTCCATAAAAAGTGACAAAAACATTAGCGTCCATCGTGCGTGGGAAGAAAACTTCTTTTTACAGCGAAAAAAAACCCTAAACTTCCAAGCAAGCACCGAGTGCACAACGACGTAATGGGAAACTCACAGAGAAACTCGCGGATTCTTCCACTGACCGCTGCGGCACACCTGCACCAGGGTAACCCTCCGCCTACGCCACTCCTGCTTTACAGGTGAAAATAGAGCAACAGGACCGCTGAGTCTTTGACTTTACTGCTGTGTTTTACTTGCATCTATTTAAAAGAGTGAGTGTAAACACAAAAAATATTTTATTTTATGTGCTGGAATGTGCAGAAAATAGATTTAAATGTTAAACTAATTTATTCAAGTCAGAGAATGTTGCATATAATTAAATGTTTGCTTGATGCATAAAGTTAAAAGATTAAAACTAATGAAACAAGTTTTAAAAAGAGACTTTTCCATTTGATTACATTTTGTATGATGGATTATGTAGAAAAAGTAGAATTGGGCTGAAAGATCTATGGCTTTATCACCTCTTCAGGTTGTAAATCGTGTTTTTAAAAAGTAACTAAGTAACTAAGTAATTAATTACTTTTGAAAATAAGCAATCAGTAAAGTAACGGGATTACTTTTTTGGGGAAGTAATCAGTAATTAGTTACTGATTACTTTTTTCAAGTAACTTGACCAACACTGATCATGGCTGTATAAAAAGTGACACAATCCCCATTTAGAAGAAGGAATGGTGTACGTGCAAATCCAACTCAAGACTGGAAAAGAGAGGGATTGTTCTTGGCATGAAGTTCATGAGAGCGTCCAACTGTCCTGTTACAAAACCTCTGAATCACTGACCATGCCTTAGTGTGCACAGGTAAACAGATTACTCCTGAATCTGACAGCATGCTCAGTGGTTGCAGTATATACAGTCAGCACCTGCCCCCTGTCAAGCTTTAGGCTCTGAAGTCTGAAATCTCTGGCCCTTCTTAGCTTATCCAGCTGAAGGAGCGATCAGCTTATGGAATAGTGAAGCATCTGTCATTCATCCATCCTATCCTCTTACAATTCCTAATAACGTCATTTAAAACATCAAAAAGGGTCATCTCCCCATTCCCACAACTACAGCATAAATAGTAACACATTATAACACACACTATTTTATAGTGATGGCCCCCAATGACCTCTTCACATTTGACAGACTGATTTTTTCTTTTGTGCATTTAAAAAGTTTCACTAGACAACCTCTCCTTCAGTCAGCATCATTATCAACAGAACTATGCTGCTCCTGTACAAAAATAACATCTAGCTTTTTATAAGAGCACAGTCTTTCATCGCTGGCTCACTTTAAGTTCAGGGCTGCCTATTCTTATATCACCCATAGCACAAAAGAGGGGGTGGTGAAACGGAACGAAAAAAGGAATGAAACTAAAGAAAAACAAAGTAAAATAACTACTAGACTTATTTAGCAACTGTTAACTGATTTTTAGGCTTTAGGACTATTTTGGGATCAAGGTCGTCTGGATCAGTGAAAGCTTTCTCCATTAAGCACACTGGATATTTCTGAAAACCACTGACAGAAACTGAACTGATGAAAAGCTTAAAATCAAGAATTAGGTCTTCAGTTATAACATTCAGTGCTTATTCTGTGTGACTAAAGATTTTTTTTTAATACTAAAACAGCTGCTATTTCTGACAGCCCATAACTGAGAGGAAGCTGAAGAATCCAGCTTCATTCACTTTTCAAGTGGACTGCCACAGATACAACTTTTCTTTTCCTATTGTCTTTACAAAAGTTAGCTGTTACTATTTCACTTTCCTTGCCAACAAAAAGACGAGTATTTGTGCAGCTTCAGGATCAATGTGTGATTGTTGTATAACCTTGCCCTAGACTTGTATTCTGTTCTCATTTCTGTTTTGCCCCCTTTGATGTCAATGTTTTATGCTTTTTGTGTTGTTTTTGTTTTCTGTTTTTTATTCTGCTGTGCTCTTAGTGTTTCATTCTTTACTACGCATTGCAGCCTCAGTTACTTGTGGTTTCTGTGCCACAGGTTCACCTGTCATTGGCCTCAGGTTTCACTTGACAAGGATGGATGAGATGCTCCTTCACTGCACACCCAGTACATTTAATCTTGTCTGAAGATGCATAGTGTAATCAGAGTTATTTATACCAGACTGAATGTCTAGATTCACAACCTCAAATCCAAAAAAACATGTGCTGCTGTGTAAAAGGTAAATTTAAAACCCCCCAAAACAGAATGCAGTGATTTGCAAATCATGTTAACCCATATTTTATTTACAACAGAACACAGAATATAAGGGGAGAAAATTCACCATTTGAAGAAAAATGGTAGAGGTTCACAAATCTGAAAAAAGCATGTAAAATAAATCAAATAAAATGGCAAAGGAAAGATACCTTATCATATTCAGAACATAATATGATGAAAGGACTCAGAGAATCTGTAAAAATCTCTGTATGCAAGGGAGAAGGCCGATTCAATAAATACAGTATTAGATGCTCTCGATCAACAGACCCTGTTATAACTACATTAAAAACAGACATGGTTCTGTCATGGAAATCACTGTATGTGGTTCCAAAAATCATAAATGAATAAAGTCCATTGTGCCATCCACAAATGCAGGCTAAAGCTCTGTCATGCAAAGAAGGCAACATATCTGAACATCTGTGAAAATGCACTGAGGTAACGTGGAAAATTCCTCTGTGGTCAGTCGAGTCAAAATTAAAAATGTCTTTGCAAAACATGGATGCCACACTAAAGTGAAGAGCAGCTATCAACTTGTTATCAGCACTTAGTTCAAAAACCTTCATCTTCTTATGCATTGGGTTGTAGAAGTGTCTGTGCAAATGGCAGCTTGCACATCTGGAAAGGCACCATCACTGGTAAAAGATATGAATATGAAGACTTTAGAGTAATGTATGACAATGCTAAACCACATTCTGCATATATTACAACATCGTGGCTTCATAGTAGAAGAGTCCAGATGTTGAACGGGCCAACAGTCCAGACTTTGTACCAAGTGAAAACATTTGGAGCATCATGAAATATAAAATACATCAAAGAGGAGAGTTATAATGTTACATCGGAGAAGGAAGTAACAACATTACTCTCCCAAAGAACCAACAACTGGTCTCCTCAGTTCTCAGACATTTATGGATCTTTTCTTTTTGAAGTGGTAAACTTAGCTTCTCCTAACTCGCTAAGATGTGTTGCTGTGATCAAATTCAAAATGAGCTTCTGAGTTTCTTAACATTGTATACGGTAATTTTTTCAGTTTCAGTTTGATGTTTTCTATGTTGTGAATAAGGTATAACTGTAAATTGTTACAGCCTGCTTTTATTTAAATTTTACAAATTGTCCAGAATTTTTAAATTAAAAAACATGATTCTTGTACAGAAATGTACAAAAACAGGAATTAAATGCACTTAATTTACATTGTCTAAAAATAAAGTTCTTCAACTTTCTTTTAGCGAGACATTAAAAAAAAAAAGCCTCTCTATTCAGCATGGAAAGGAGGGTATCATATTGGGCTCACTTGAATGCTCCCTGGTGGCTTGACAGTCTTGTAGGTATGTGATGAAAAAGCATCAGGAGCAGCAATAACATATACTGGATGAGAATAGTTTGACTGGATGCTCTGTACCAGGTATGAGTCTATAATAGACAGAAAAGAAAATGCAGAAGTGTGAGAAGCATAATTAAAAAAACAAAACAAACAAACATCAAAACAAAACAGAACAAAGGTCTTCTTATATTACTATATTTGTCTGTTTATCTGTTGGGTTTTTTGTGTATTCATAAAGGTTTTGTACTTAGCAGCTCTTCCATAGATGCTCATGACAGGCTCATTGGTCAATGCCATTAAAAAAATGGTTTAATGTAGATTAATCTACTCCCAGATGTCAAGATGTACATGCTGACTAAATATTAAACAACAACAACAACAACAACAAAAACAACTAGGGTACTCATTACCTAGAAACACATAGGTTTAGCTTGCAAGGGTCTGGTGGTTTATGAGAACAGGGTGGCCTGGGATGGGGTTAAATTCCCAGCCTAAATTACTGTTTTCAATCTGCTAATGCAGCAGGTTTAGAGACCAGCAATGGTCCTGTCAGTTCAGTTGGGTGTATTTTAAGGTGAAGTTGAGGGAAAGGATCTGCTTCATCAGAATATTTTAATATGCCAGTAAAATATTCAAGTCAAGTCAAGAAGCTAGTTTTAACAACAGCTGCTGACCTAAGTGCTATATATAATAAATCACCAAAACCATAAAGCATACAATAAAATTCTAAATTTCTAGACAGCAAAGTGAAAAAAGCTCAGTAAAAGAACACAAATGAAAGTACTTGGAACTCAGAGCTGAGACAGGATAAAAATTGGTTTTGAGAGCGTCATTGTTGGGGAGATCCTGATGTGAGAGAACTGTTTGATTCACAGTTTTGGACCAACTCCTGGAAAGGCCTGATTTTCCTATGCTTTAATCTGAACCTCGCGACAGCTACGAGCATTTGCTCAACACAACTCAGTGATCTAATGTGTGCAAACTTAAAAGATCAGAGAAGTAAGAAAGGGACAATCCATACAATGTCTTATGAGTTAAATCTTAAAAATTATTCTAAAACTGATTAGCAGACAGTATAGAGAAGCCAATATGGAGAATATGTGGTCTTGCCTTTGCATGTTAGTTATTAAATGCACCTCAGCATTTTGGACCAGCTATAGTCATCTAAGCAGTGACAGACTGACACCTGAATAAAGACTATGTCAGTAGACAAGTTGAGACAAAATGAAGATATGGCTAGCTCTCTCAAACTCTCTGAAGAAGAAGAAAAAAGAAGCAAGGTTTAACAGGAATTGAATGTGTTTGTTAAGTTAGATAAGTCAAAAATCACGTGCAGTTTCCTAGAAAATTGTTTTTTTGGTTTGTTTGGTTTTTAAAAATAAATCTCAGGCGCACTAAATGCAGCGAGCTCTTTTTTTCTGTTCATTTAAGTTCATGCACATCTTTTGGACTGCTGAATGGTTTTTGTTTCCAATGAGCCTAGAGTGAGCATATGAATTGATCATGTATTCCCCAGCCTAACTGTAAAACGTCTATTGGTTAAATAAGATTTAAACCATTCCAGTGGAGTCTATTTGAAAGGTCTGGAGCTGAAGAAAGACAACTTTCTCAGGACTTTGTAAATAAAAGGAAAATCAGTCTGAAGTTGGGTAAAACTGTTGGATCCAGGCTTGCTGTTTAAGAATAGGCTCCGAAACAGCATGTTTAAAAAATAAGCAGGCACACACCTAGACTGAAGACTGCTTTTGTTAATCGACAGCTCACTCACAGTGTGTACTTCCACAGTGTCAAAACATCCTTCAGTTGGCGAGATGGAACAATATCCAGAGGATATCTCGTGGGTTTCAAGTGGCTGACTGCTTTATTCAGCAGTCAAAAAGATGCGCATGAAGTGGTCAAAAGCAACGTAGGTTGATGGGTCAGTGACAGGGGGGATAATATGAGACCTAATATAAGCAATTCTATCAACAAAGAATTTCAGTAAGTTCTGGCACATTGCTTTAGATGCTACAAGAGGGGGAGCACTGAAAGAATTAATAACTGAGTTAATAATACCAAATGAAACACTGGGACTGTGACAATTGTTAGCCACAATCACAGAAATCTAATTTCTTTGCGTTGCTCTTACAACCTTCTGATAATTTAATAGAAATTCTCTAAATACATCAAAAGCCACCAGAAGTATATCCTTTTTTTAAAAATCCATTTTTGTTCAGCTTTTCTGTGCACCGTTCTGAGTATTCTGGTGGCATTATTCAATCAAGGCTGAGCTTCCAGATGTTGACTCCTAGTTGTGAGATGAGCAATGGAATAAAGAAATTCTCAACAGGTGGAATTAATCAGAGAGAGTGAGTGGTCAGTCATCAACTGAATTGACCTATCAAACAGTGAGGCATGATTACTACTATGATAAGCACAAGCACTTATTACAGGTATGCAGTTAAGCATTTTGTTGTGAGTGCAATTATTTTTTGACCAATTCCGATTTTTTGTTAACTCCATAACTGACACCATATATAAGCAAAAATCTACTTTTCTTGAATGCAAAATATTAATTTTATAATGAAAGAAATTTTTCGACTCTCTATCTTAAACTGAAAATAAAGTGCTCCCCTTCCAGCCTACTAAACAAAAACAGGTGCGACAGATTTGCATGGCAAAACAAATGTCACTAATTTTCCAGTATCCTTTGCTCATACCGAGGCTCTTGCTGAGTTGGCATTTATGACATGTAAGCATGTGGGTGTCATGGCTAACGGATAGACTCAAGTGCAAACAGCGTTCTGGCAAGCAACAGGTGACAATTTATTTACAAAAAGTGAAACCACAGTATGATATGTATATATACAGTGAGTGGGGCAGGGGTCCAGGGGGTGGAGAGAAGAAAATCCACATTCGCTCTTCTCCACAGTACAATCTCCGCCGGTCCTCTTCCACACACACTCACTCCTCTTCATCCACTCTCGCTCCGATTTCCACTCACGCCGACACGCTCAGGGATCACAGCAAAGGGTCCACCACCAGTTCTCTCTATACACAGAGAGCTCGACTAGAACCAATAGGCAAAAATACACAGAGAGTCTTTTTGAGAGAAAGCTTAGAGCACGAACACGGGAGGTTCAACGTTCCAGCGACGACTGCTCTGTGCCGCAGCGTTAAATAGTCATAGAGAACACCAGCAGATCACTAACAGGCGGTGGCAATCACCGCAGGTGTGTGGGCCAAGAGCAGGCAAGCAGGAGAGAGGGAGTGGGATAAAACAAAACAAAACCTGTGGCCATCATGAGCCAGCCGGAGAGGCACGGGGACCATGACAGTGGTACATGACTATCTGCCTGTGCCACACCGACTGGTCACCAGTCCAGTCTGAGCACGTTGAAAATTAACCAACACTGGTCCCTGAGCAGTCAATTGGCACATTTCCAACTTGAAAGCACCAGGTCTATTGCCAACCTAAACATATAAACATGAAGAGTTGGAGAGCGACACAAATGGATGCTCAACAAGTCATCAATCACGGTTCAGTCCTCCTGGTAACTTAGGAAGATAAACCTCCCACTGCAAAGATTTCATTCTTGGTATAGTTCACTTTTTTAGTTGAGACTTTTTCAGAGGTTTAAAATGAACTAATCTACCTTTTTGTTTTACAACTTTATGTTTTGTTTACTTCCAAAAAGAAAGAGACTTAGAAAAAAAATCCTTCAATCAGCGACACATTTATCACAATGGACCTGATGGTCACACACAGTGGCGGTCCTAGCCTGTTTGGCGCCCTGGGCGAACACTCCCTCTGGCGCCCCCCCAAAACATATTAAGGATTGTACATTAGCATAAAGCTGTTGTACACACACACACATATGAAGAAAGAGAGAGTATGCATAGTATGCAAACGGCTACCAAACAGCCATCATAATTCGTCATACAATGAGAACAGGACAAATCAACAATTGATAATAAAATCTGTAACATAATGTATTGTTTGGAGTTTAGTCTGTTACTGTTGCTATTTTTACCTTTTCTTCTTGGAGCAACTGTAACCCACATTATTTCCTTAGGGATTAATAAAGTATTCTGATTGTTTCAGGATGACCTGCCATTATCCAATGACACATCTGCTTACCTGTATCTTTTGCTCGTTTCTCCTCCTCTTCTTTTCTCTTTATTCTAAACTGAGCACCTGATGGTTTTGAACTAGGGCTGAACGATATATCGCATTTGCGATAATATCGCGACATGATCAAGTGCAATTTTCTAACCGCAAAGGCTGCGATTATACTCTGGACATGTCCAAATTCATGGGCTGCATCCTCCTGAGGCCGCATTTGTAGACCGATTACGTCACAGCGACGTGCCGAAGGCTGTCCAAATTACTACCATATCCCAGAATTCATAGCGCGGCCCAGCCAAACTCCAGTTTCCAGCAATGGCGGCCGCTACTAAGTTTTAAAATTACTCATACTAATCTTTCTGGGTCACAAAATAAACTTTTAACATATTTTCAGGCGAGAAAGTAGTTGTGTAAACATCAAATATCTGCTCGGTTTATCAAGATATCCCATATTTGCAAAAGTGCTTCGACGTTTTCAGAGGCGTCTGCTACCCACCAGCTCGACAGCTAGCCGGGAGCTCGAGGGTTACTGATGCGGCCGAGAACGGCACAACTCCCGGCACATCATTTTCAGATCACCGCGGAGTTTCGCTGCTCGGGTTAAACGTAATATATAAGTCACTTAGACAACCTAAAATGTTATTGTTGGGCTTTTTTCAGTGATTTGTTTGTTCGTGAGTAAATCGGTTTGGCTGAGATTAAAGTTATTAGATTAGATAAAATAAAACTTTATTAATCCCCCGGGTGGGTTCCTCCTTGGTTTTCACACAGCTGACTAAACGTCAAACAGAAAACTTATTAAACAGAAGTATGAGACAGTCGAGAATTTACACCAGTGTCTGGTTATATTTTAGATAGCAAGAAGCAGACGGCCGAGTTTATTAAACTCCACCGAGACAGCGGTGACGCTAATCAGAACTAGACCGTCCAATTTCACGCCTTTAAATTTTAAAGGCGTGTTTGTGTGTGTGTTTATACAATTGCTATTATGTTTGCACTTTATGTGTAATGTTACTGACTGCAGAGATCAGTAAGATGTGTGTATTTTTTATTTATTAGTTTTATTTATTTAATATTATTTTTTAATTGAATGACTGTCTAGTAGTTCACAGATGTCGAAAAACTGAGTGTGGTAAAGCCACTGATTTTTTTTATGTATATTTCTGCAATCTGCACATTGTACTGACTTTCATTTTAATGTTTACACCAGGGTTCCTTGTCAGCACTTTATGCTCAGATGTTTGTAAGCTAAAAATAAACTATTGTGTATGTTCAAATATACTGTTGTGATTGAAGAAGTTAAATAAAAATGTCAGTCATCAATTCATGCATCACCTCATGTCATCATAACAGAGGTCTGTCTTCCAGGAAAGAACAGTTTAAAATTAATGTAATATAGTATTGGCCATACTATATGATGTATTGCTTGTCTTTGTTTAATAATACAGAAGACAAAGACCTTAAAAAATAATCGCATATCGCATCGCAATATTGGGGCAAGAAATCGCAATTAGATTATTTTCCATAATCGTTCAGCCCTATTTTGAACTTTTCTTGTCCATCTTCCATTGGTTTTAATTTTGCACTGCAGTACAAACACACATCCCTCAACCCAAGGCCACAGCATGATCTAACACACCTACTCCTTAGTTCACAGATTCACTTTGTCTAGGGTGCATTTCTGAGATTTCACACAACCCAGGATTCAAATCATGAATACATAATGGGCTTGGATTTACATCATTATAAATGAAATGCGCTCTATTTGGAAGCAGCCGGCCCCCCTCCCCTTTCGACGGGTTGTGTGTGAGACTTTGAATCATCAAACTGTAAATTTTAAATTGTTATTGATCCCTTTACCCCTAGTCCTAAAGTGTATATTTATTTTCTTACTCTTCTTATATATATTGTTTGTTTACTTGCACTGCTGTAACTGGAGCCTCGTCGTCTTGTCTCTCTATATACTGGACTGTAGCGGAGATGACAATAAAGTTTACTTTGACTTCAGCAGCGAGCAGGCGCACCGAGGGCTCTCGCACTCATTTTTCGCGTACAGAATTTTGAAAAAACATCAGTGCAAATTATAAGTCTGTATTATAATGTCTGGTGTTTTCGTGTTTGTTGGTTTGTTTTTATTTTGTTTTATTTTGCGAGTTGGTTATTAGATGCCGCTCCAGCCAGCCAGAGAAGCCCCCGCTGCCCCGCCCTCTCCTCCTTGCGCTGCAAGCAGCAGGCGCACCTCGCAAACGAAGGGCGCCCTTACTCCCAGCAAATGGGCGATAGAAAACGATCGGTGCCTATGCCATTCCCAAAATGCGCTGGCTGACGTCGGGGCAGCATGAGTACGAGCATTTTTATTTTTTTTTGCCGATGCCCGTGATGCCGCCCCCCACCACGATGCAACCGCCCAGGGCAACTGCCCGTGTCGACCATATCTAAAACCGCTACTGGCCACAAAGCAAACTGGGACTTCAGACAAAAGTTTGTCTACGAGTTGTGAGTTCTTTGCTAAAGGATGCTATTTTCTGACAACAAAGTCAGAGCTACTCTCTTGGAGCCCGAGGCAAAAAGTTATTAAAGCTCTCAATAAAGACTTCTAAGTCATTTTCTCTTACTTCAGTCCAGAAAGCTTTATAAAACTAAGAGTACATATATCAAATGGGCCTTCCATCACTGCACGCTCTGCTGTGGTGTGCTGTCTACACCTAAGTCCATGACTGTGGGTAACTCACTGCAGAAGGAGTCAAAGGCCATGATCACTATTGTACAGATGACAGCAAAACCCACAGCTTAGATCAATCAAAAAACATTTGTCATTGTGAACTAATGTGTGCTATGTATCTTCCACATGCACTTCCCTCCAGATCAGTCAAACTAAGCGTTTCAATGAGAGCTTGATTGCATGGCTTGAGGCAGCATGAGGTTCAACATGATTCCTATGTACCTGATGATTTCCTGTGCAACTGAAATCTCCTGTCAGAAATAAATCTTCTCAGGCCCACATGGACCACACTAAGGTTACATTAAAGGATGCAGCCCCATTTCAGGGTCTTGGAACGGGCTGTCCAGAATAAGATAGGACTGGACAATCGACACCTAATAAATCCACAGCTTCCATTTGTATTTTGTACTCTATGAAAATACGACAGGGTTAACCTGGGTAAACAAGTGACAAGTAGACTGTTTTTAAATCGTCTTAGCGACTTTATTGGTGATGAACCTGGACCTGAGTAAAAATATGTTTTATTCAAATGATGATGTGATGATGGTGCAAAATGTCTTTTTCCATCATTTGTAATTATTTTGGGGATCACACATATACAGGGAGTGCAGAATTATTAGGCAAATGAGTATTTTGTCCACATCATCCTCTTCATGCATGTTGTCTTACTCCAAGCTGTATAGGCTCGAAAGCCTACTACCGATTAAGCATATTAGGTGATGTGCATCTCTGTAATGAGAAGGGGTGTGGTCTAATGACATCAACACCCTATATCAGGTGTGCATAATTATTAGGCAACGTCCTTTCCTTTGGCAAAATGGGTCAAAAGAAGGACTTGACGGGCTCAGAAAAGTCAAAAATAGTGAGATATCTTGCAGAGGGATGCAGCAGTCTCAAAATTGCAAAGCTTCTGAAGCGTGATCATCGAACAATCAAGCGTTTCATTCAAAATAGTCAACAGGGTCGCAAGAAGCATGTGGAAAAACCAAGGCGCAAAATAACTGCCCATGAACTGAGAAAAGTCAAGCGTGCAGCTGCCAAGATGCCACTTGCCACCAGTTTGGCCATATTTCAGAGCTGCAACATCACTGGAGTGCCCAAAAGCACAAGGTGTGCAGTACTCAGAGACATGGCCAAGGTAAGAAAGGCTGAAAGACGACCACCACTGAACAAGACACACAAGCTGAAACGTCAAGACTGGGCCAAGAAATATCTCAAGACTGGTTTTTCTAAGGTTTTATGGACTGATGAAATGAGAGTGAGTCTTGATGGGCCAGATGGATGGGCCCGTGGCTGGATTGGTAAAGAGCAGAGAGCTCCAGTCCGACTCAGACGCCAGCAAGGTGGAGGTGGAGTACTGGTTTGGGCTGGTATCATCAAAGATGAGCTTGTGGGGCCTTTTCGGGTTGAGGATGGAGTCAAGCTCAACTCCCAGTCCTACTGCCAGTTTCTGGAAGACACCTTCTTCAAGCAGTGGTACAGGAAGAAGTCTGCATCCTTCAAGAAAAACATGATTTTCATGCAGGACAATGCTCCATCACACGCGTCCAAGTACTCCACAGCGTGGCTGGCAAGAAAGGGTATAAAAGAAGAAAAACTAATGACATGGCCTCCTTGTTCACCTGATCTGAACCCCATTGAGAACCTGTGGTCCATCATCAAATATGAGATTTACAAGGAGGGAAAACAGTACACCTCTCTGAACAGTGTCTGGGAGGCTGTGGTTGCTGCTGCACGCAATGTTGATGGTGAACAGATCAAAACACTGACAGAATCCATGGATGGCAGGCTTTTGAGTGTCCTTGCAAAGAAAGGTGGCTATATTGGTCACTGATTTGTTTTTGTTTTGTTTTTGAATGTCAGAAATGTATATTCGTGAATGTGGAGATGTTATATTGGTGTCACTGGTAAAAATAAATAATTGAAATGGGTATATATTTGTTTTTTGTTAAGTTGCCTAATAATTATGCACAGTAATAGTCACCTGCACACACAGATATCCCCCTAAAATAGCTAAAACTAAAAACAAACTAAAAACTACTTCCAAAAACATTCAGCTTTGATATTAATGAGTTTTTTGGGTTCATTGAGAACATGGTTGTTGTTCAATAATAAAATTATTCCTCAAAAATACAACTTGCCTAATAACTCTGCACTCCCTGTAATTATTTCAGGATGCTACACACAACCTGTCACAGGTCCTTACAGTGCCAATAAATCCCAAATAAACAGTAAAATATGAAATAGGAGTCTGCCTTCAATACCAGCGGATAACCCCCCCCCTCCACACACACACACACACAAGCACACTCACACTTTCAGGATTGCAGCATATAAATCGAGTTCCAAATATCTGTAGAACTTGCTGGCAGTGAGGTCTTGCCCAGGGATATTTTCGTCTTTTTGAAAGTTTTTTTTTCCACGCCTGTCGGTTGGTGTCTGTACACAGGGTTCTTACCATGGCTTCTGTGAAAAAAAAAGAAAAGAAAAACAGTTTGAACAGGTCAAGTGGGCTGTAGCTACTGCTGGGATCCAGTATATGACCAGGGGTATCTTGCTAGCAGGAATATCTTTTGGTGAGTATTCACCTCTCTTCATCAAGAGTCACCTTCCTGGGGCCTATGGGGTGACCGCGAACGTGTTCTGCTCTTACCTCTCTGCCCACCAAGCCTTCCAAGACTAGACCGTGATCCTCTAGTTTGGGTTATAGCGAACGGTTGGATGTGTGATCCCCTACCACTTGGAGGAGGCGGATGATCATCAGAGCTGCTGTGAAGCTGCAGCATAAGTGCTAGGAACATCACACTCTGCAGTGCCTAGTAGCACATCCCTACTTAATAGAATACAAAATATTACGAGGAAGGCAGTAAATGCTTTTTTTTTTTTTTTAAAGGGGACTGCTTTCTGTCTACCTATCCCAGTCATATTTCAATAAGGAGAGATCATCTGAAAAAAGTTAACCTAATTTGTTGGAATATAGACATCCGTTTATTTGACAATAAGTTTCTGTTTGTTTGTTTGTACTTTATGACTCATCATAGCAGAACGGAAACCCAAATTGGAAGGCTTGGAAGCAATGTTCCCTCTAATTTTTCATGTGTCTGAGCGAACACACAAACTCCCTGAGCGGTCCCTTGGACCACTGTGAGCAACATTAGACGTGTGCACTGTGGTCACGCCGGCATCAAATCCATCCAAGTTACATGGTTTATTAAAATAATCAAATTACACCATTTACATTTATGTCGGACTACTTTTACTTAACTGCTTTTTCCCACTTACAATGAAAATTAAAAAAAATCTTGTTCATGACCTGTGTAGTATGTTAACACTATTGGAAGTAAAAATAACTTGAACTCTAATTTTGAAAACACAACTTTATTTTTATTTATTTTTTTATTTATTTAATAAAGCTCTGACTTGTATTATGAGTATGAGTCTGTGGTCTGGGAGAGAGTCCTGTAACTCTGTCTGCAAAATACAGTATATAATGACCAATATTGGGCAATTTACCGTATTTTCCGGACTACAAAGCGCACCTGAATATTAGCCGCACAAGCTAAAATCAGGGGAAAATCCTGTTTTGTACATACTATAGCCGCACCTGACTAAAAGCCGCAGGTGTTTCAATGTTGACTTATCATATGTAAGAGAATATGCACAAAGGGAATTGTCAGGAAAGAGATGGCTGTTTGGAGACATCACTTTTATTAATATTTTGAAAAACAAGTTAGGGGTACATATTTGCATAACTTCTTAGGGTATATGTACAAGTACCGGTAATTACAAGTACGAAACATGTACTGTGCTTCATAAACGAGTAACAAATGTGGTACATAACAATAACCTACAGTACACCAGAAAAATAGATTCGGCCTACCTTTTAGGCTCAGGTGCAGTGACACGGCTTTAACAAGAAGAAAAGTCAGTCATTCACCACCATCTTTCTCTTCTCCCTGCGCACTAAAACCACCAAAGTCCTCTTCTCCAGTGTCGGATACAAACAGGCTCAGGATGGCTTCGTCATCCACTCTCAGCTTCTCTCCTTTGTTGTCACTTTCAAAACCAAAGAAATCCTCATTGTCAGTGTCAGAGTCGAACACCCTCAGAAGGGCCGTGGCGGTGTCCTCCTCTCCATCATGCAGCAGTCCAGCCCTTCGAAATCCGTCGGTGATCATGGATGTTTTCACACTTTTCCACGCTGTCAGAATCCACTGGTGTAGTTGGGCATAACTTGCTTTTCGCAAGTTTATCGCCGCTCATCATCCACGCCTCCCACTGAACGCGTAGCGCTACTTTGAAGTTTGTTTTTCGCGCTACTTCGTACGGCACTACGTTGCCTGGCAGACGGACATGTGACCAACATACCACTCTTGAACCCCGATGCTGTGTGTCTGATCACATGCCCTTCCGCCAGGCAATGTAGTGCCGCACAACAGCCTTCCAAAACAAATCGTCTTACGATATCACAAAAATCATGGACAATCCATAGAAAAGCCGCAAATTTGAAATTATTTGTGCCACTCCAAAAAATAATTTCTGTCCACTATGAGATAAAGTAGAACAACAGCCTGATACCTGCAGGCCTGACAACAGGAGATGTATCACTCCTGTAACACCTGTAACATTCAGTAGTCATTCATTGTTCTGACACACACAAGAAAACTATTGACTACACAAGATTTGCGCTAAACGTCGCAAATCTCTCACATCTCAAAACACCGCCTTCACTCCTAAAACTTCCCCCTCCCTAAACATCTAAATGCCATGTTGCCATATTGTTTTTTGATTTCACATGGTACTTTTTTCGACGAATAGGAATGGGTGGGTTTTTTTTAATTTTTGCTCACAGGCGGAGAGTGCTTTAGAGTGTTTTCCTTATAAAACGCCGTTTTTACCGTTTCTTCCTGCATTATGTGAGAGATACACATATTGACGGGGCCGGGTTATGTTAAAAAGTATAAATTGTTATACTTTGTTCATTGGTTCAAAGGTACCCCACACTTCTTTTTTTGTTTGCTTGTTTGTTCTGGTGTATTTTTCATTTGAACTGTTATTCTGCCAGAGTACTCATATTTACAAGATGGCAGTGAACGCCCCATTGGTGTGTCAGGAAAACTCTTTTGTACGTATGTTCCTTGAAGGGGATTGGAGTCGTTCTTTTTCCACCGCAGCGAAGGGCTAGGAGTTGGAGAGGAGCTGCTGTATGTTTTTGTTATCGATCTGATTGTGAAATAAAGCATATGCAGTGAGAAAGCAACTCTCGGAGTCATCCCTGCCTAAAAGCTGCAACAATTAAATATACACAACGATAGTATTTAGGAAAAAAACAGACATTGCATATATTTTTTATCACAACTCTGGTTTTATGTGGCCTATCAACACAATTTAAAAACTGGTATAAAGTCCGCACTTTTTTCGTCAATTGTTCCGTCTGTCCTGCTCACATCTCCAATGGGTGTGCTAAAACACCGGTGTCGGCACATAAAGACGCTGTCATTGCCTGTCAACGACTTTGATTAGCTGCGTATATACGAATGTGAATCGCATTATTGGCTGGACTATGGGATAAGGTGGCATCGTTGTAATCCCTTACGGGAGCAGCCAGTCACTCACTGACTAACACTGCAAAACAGAATTGTTAAAGTATTAATTTTAATTTCAATTCAGGTTAGATTTTTTTGTGCGCAATGCAGATTTTCTGTGCGCAGAGACCGTGCCTGCAGTGCGCAATTGTGCACGCGCGCAGCTTAGAGGGAACATTGCTTGGAAGGAACTTTGAATGACTTGGGTGAGATAGAGATGGGGGGGAGGTGGGTGAATGAATGAAAATCTGAAAGGGAGCACTATAGAGAGCAGAGATTGAAACCATGCAGAGTGGAAGTTGATTGGCTCACAGAAGGCAGACAAGAAGATGATTGGATGTGAGTAAGATTGACACAGTGGGAAAATAGTAGTTATGTAAAGACTGGCAGGTGAACACCCAGGAAAGCAAGTAGATGATTACAGGTTTTCCTGATTGAGCTTATGCGTAAGCTTAATTTCTAATGTTGAATGTATCTTGGTGAAAAAATGTTTTTTTCTGAAAAATGCCAAAAAGCATTTACTCACTCATGCACAAAGGTCCTTCTACCTAAATTTTATACCTTCAGAAAGAGCTTTTAAGCTTTTTGAAGGGTCAGTTTGAATTTTGAGAAACTTCTTACAAATCTTTCACTTCATTTCATTTTATTACACACTACTAGTGGAGACTAATGAATTAATGCCAGACAAGACGTTCATGCCTTTCTGAAAACAGTAGTAGAGAGCAATACATCACACAGGTCAGCTCCCAAATGCTTTCAAAAAGGCTTATAAATATCTGCAGGCAAACCACAAACTCCAAGCGGAGCCATTTGGCCCAGAGTAGCAGCAAACTCTTTATAGGAAGCGGTTTCATTTCATTTATTTATTTATAAAGCACGTTTAATAACAACAGGGAGCTGACCAAAGTGCTGTACAGAGTAACAGTTAAACAATGACATTGACAACAACGACAGGTAAGAAAATTAAAAGAAAATTAGGATAAAAGAATTGGTAACTCTCATACAGTTTCGAAAGCCAGAGTAAAAAAATATTTTTTAAGATGCAATTTAAAAAGAGTAACAGTTGGGGCCTTTCTAATGTGGAGAGGTAGATCATTCCACATTTTCGGTGCCACAACCGCAAATGCACGATCTCCTCTATGAACCATCCTAGACTTATGTAAGGTAAGGAGCAGGTGATCGCTTGATCGAAGGGCCCTAGAGGGTGTATAAAGCTGCAATCGGTCAGACAAATAGTCCGGTGCCTGGCCAATTAGCACTTTAGAAGTCAAAAGTAAGAGTTTGAATTTAATTCTAAAACGCACTGGAAGCCAATGAAGGGAAGCAAGCACCGGAGTAATATGTTGGTGTTTCTTCACACGAGTCAAAAGGCGAGCTGCAGCATTCTGTACAAGTTGGAGCCGGGCCAAGCTGGACTGACTGACACCCACATATAGTGAATTGCAGTAATCCAGTTGAGATAAAACAAACGCATGAATTGGTCGTTCCAAATTTCTAAAAGATAAAAAAGATCTCACTTTGGATAGGAGCCTGAATTTAAAAAAGGACCGCTGGACAACTGAATTAATTTGTTTCTCGAATGTAAGTTTGCTATCCAAGAAAACCCCCAGGTTTTTTACATGCGTTTTAACAGCACATGTTAGGTTGCATAAGTCCAAATCTGGGGCATTGAAATTACAGCTCGGTCCAAAAATAATTACCTCAGTTTGAGGCCATCCAGGTTTTAACTTCCTTAAGACATTTGACTAGCGATTCCATGGGCGTGGAGGTGTTTCTATTAAACCGAAGATAAATCCGGGTGTCGTCGGCATATGAGTGAAAGCAGATGTTATGCTTCCTAAAGATTAGGCCTAGGGGCAACATGTAGATTGAAAAAAGAATTGGGCCTAATACAGAACCCTGCGGGACACCACAAGTAAAAGGAGCTGGGGAAGAAATAAAATCATCAAGGCTCACGGAAAAAGTCCTCTCGGAGAGGTACGACCTAAACCATTCCAAGGGGATACCTTTGAAACCACATTGCTCCAAACGGGAGATCAGAATGCTGTGGTCAACAGTATCAAAGGCTGCAGTTAAGTCTAGGAGCAGGAGAACAGCTGGGTCTCCTGAGTCAGTGATTAATAAAATATCATTAAGTATTTTTTAGGAGGGCAGTTTCTGTGCTGTGGTGGGTTTTGAAGCCTGACTGGAACTTCTCAAAAATATTATGACTATTTAGAAAGGTTTGTAGCTGCTCAAATACAATCCTTTCTAAAAATTTTGACAGAAACGGAAGCTTGGAAACAGGTCTAAAGTTAGCAAGAATAGAAGAATCAAGGTTCGGTTTTTTAAGCACTGGCTGCACTACAGCGTGCTTGTATCCAGTTGGTACTACTCCAGAGCTGAGAATACTATTAAAAATAGTTAAAATGTTGGGACTGACTACCTTAATAATCTTTTTTAGAAAATGGGTGGGGAGTCCATCTGAAGGGTAGGATGATGTCTTTTTGGTGTTGCAAAGATCTTCCACCTGGTTAAGACATACAGCCTCAAACTGGTCAAAAGCAGTTGAGGAGGTATATGTTAATTAAACATTATACAGAGATAGGGTAGATGTAGATCGAAGCCTTTCTGTCTTATTAATAAAAAACTGCAAGAACCTATTGCAAGTTTCAATGGAGCTATCTATATGGAAAGCGGGGGAGGTATTCAAGACCGAATCCATAACTGAGAAAAGAGTTCGGGGGTTATTAGAGTTGTTCTCAATAATGCTTGCAAGAAACTTAGATTTTCAGCTTTTACAATGACTTAATATCTAGATAGGCTCTCTCTCAGCAGCAGGAAAGAGACTTGTAATTTGTCTTTTTTCCATTTTCGTTCAGCCTTCCTGCACTATCGCCTAGCTGATCGAGTTGAGTCGTTTATCCACGGGTCTGAGTAAGCTGTCGATTTAAATGGAGCGATCACATCAAGAATAGTCTTGCATTTATTATTAAAATTCGAATCCATCTGGTCAATACCATCACCAAGGGAAGAATTCGACAGGCTTTCAAAGGCAGTGGAAAACTGTTCTGTGGCCGTTGGTTTAAAAACACGATAACGTCGTGTTGAGGATGTAGGTTTAAGATGGCAATGAGATAAAAGTATATTAAAGACTAATGGACAGTGGTCAGAAAAGATTGCATCACTTATTTCCAAATTAACAACTGGTAATCCAAAAGACAACACAAGGTCCAACGTGTGGCCCTGTATGTGTGTTGGATCCAATACAAGCTGGATGAGGCTAAAAGAGTCAATCAAATTTAAAAAGTCTTTAGCCAGCTGGTTGTGGAGGTAGCATACATGGATATTAAAATCACCTACTATTAAAATTTGATCATAACTCGGGATGATTCCTGCTAAAAAAGTAGAAAAATCTCGAATAAAATCTTTGTTATATTTTGGAGGTCTGTATATTACTCCAACAAGTGTTGGGCGTGGGTTCCCCAATTCAAAAAGTAGGATTTCGAAGCTTGAGTAAAAGTCTGTTGAAAGTTGTTTATATGTTAGTCTCTTCCTGAGGACAAGTCAGAAGGTAGGAGTTCAGTAAAGAAATTGAGCTCACCTGGTCTCAGCCAAGTTTCCATTAGGAGCATGAGATCCAAATCGCGGTAAGTAAAAAAAGTCCTTTAAAATAAAGGTTTAATAGCTAACAAGCGGACATTAGCAAGGCTAATCCTTAGTGAAGTCGAAGGCTTAGTAGTGCAAATAGGAGCCCGTTGAAGCGTCCGTAGGTTCTGGAAGTTTACTCCTCTCCGACGATGTCGCGGAGGTCGCAGGCGTGGGTTTATTGTAGTAATCCCAGCGACAGGAACCAAACAGAGGTAGATCATGGTCAGGGAGGTCCGGTGTTTAACGTAGTCAAATCTGACCGCCTCAAAGTATTGATCATTCCCGGGACGTGAGAAGGAAGCCTTCAGTCTCACCAGTTGACCGCTTCGTCTTCCCCGGCGCCAGCGGCGCCCGGTTGATTGGGGTAGCTTTGAGGCAAAGCAGAGGCAGGCTGGGACAGGAACGGCGGGCAGAAACGGTGGAGGGAGAAATTTCTGCTTTCCGTGGTTCCAGTAAGATTCACGTCTCAAGCAAGGTAATCTTAAATCTAAAAGCGTTTGGCGATCGTAAACACACAGAGCGTTAGCGTCTTTTGAAGCGAGTAAAACAAAAGCAAACAATAACACTGGAAGGGACAGACGGCTGGCCGTGAACACTGGCGCCATCTTGTCATGGCGCCAGTGTTCAAGCTTTTTGCGTCATGGTTCGTGACGCAAGCTTTTTGTGTCATGGACAATACTGGGCCTCATTTATTGACTAAAATCTCTGCGAAAATCACACGTATGAATGTTTCATGCACAAATCAATGATTTGTTAATATTTTCATACCTGAATTTGTTTGTACTATAAGTACTTGTCTTCTTTTTTTTTTTAAATATCAACCTTAATGTCCAAACTTTACCCTGAGCCACAGTGAGTGTGTCAGGGCATCATTTTTTATTTATTTATTTAAATAGCCGTCACTCCACTTGAAACACGTTGGAAACCTACCCCTTTTCCTGCTTCCTCCTCGGACTTTGCATTTGATTGTTTTGGTTTTTTCAATCTGACTTTCTCCTTCTTCATTTCTCTCTCCACTTCACCTCCCGCTAAAGACGTTTCCTTATATAATGGAATAAATGGGGTGTGGCTGCATGAAGCATGCAGATTGCAGGCAACAAGGACAAGTTTGTCCATTTAGAATGAGCAAAATGAGTAACATTAGCAGTAAGAACAAAATTAGCCAGTGTGCATGTGTGTTAAGCTTGGTGGTGATTTTGCATGCATCTTTTTATTTATTTTTCTTAAGCAAATAAGACTTATATGATTTTTTGGGCAGAAGGCGCTTTTTTAATCAACACCACAGCCTTGCTGCAGGGTAAAGATGCTTTTAATGTATTTTTCAGCATCTGGAAAATATTTTAAGTTAAAATTAACTGCTTGTTATTTCATTCTCCATAAAAATGCGCTTAGTAACCCCTCATCTCTACACCAGCAGCCCAACTCTAGTGCGATTCAGCTGCCAACCTTTTCCCACTGCTCTCCCCACTCCGCCCACTAACTTTCTTCACTCTTTGTCTTTATTCTGTTGTGACACTAAGGACAGCCAAGCTGTCATCAATTACTGGCTCTCTTTCTGAATCATCTGCCCGTTATCTTTCCCTCCTGCCTCAGGCTGAGGCATGGACGGCCATGGACACGGTGGATGTATAGTTGTTCTTGTTATATCACTTTCTAGCCCACTTTGAGTTTACTTGGAAGAAGCATGCACAATCGGTTTCAAACTGCTATCAAAAGAGTCATTTTTAAGCAATATTTGACCAGCGAATTCTGCCTTAACATTACTATAAGGCAGAATAGCCATACATATAAACAAACAATCTTTTACCAAATGCAGTGAGGCATTTATGATTATTTGATACCGTTTATGAGCCATTTACGATTATTTGTATGTTTATTAGAATAATATTTATTAGAATAATATTATTCTTTAATTAATTGGCAGAATTAAATTAACTACAATATCTTACTTTTCAAAAAAGAAAAAATTATCACCAACAAAAGAGAACAACTGCTAACACTGTACCATGTTCAGGCCCACTTTGAAATACAGTAACTATGAAGCTCGATAATAAATTAAATAGATACATTTTATTTTTTTTGTATTACTTTATTTGTTTATAATGAGCACTGGAGTAAAGGACTAAGTGTAAAAGCTGTATAGGGCTCCACAGGCTCGAGAGCAGAAAGCTTCACATAGACCCACTGATCCCCCCCCCCATAATTAAATATAAATAAATACATTGATATTTGGATTCTTACATGTTCTTAACATAAAAACCCCCAAAACAAAACAAAAAAAACAGCCTCTCAACCTCTTCTTTTCTTACCAGGAAGTGGAAGTATTGAGATCAATAATCTTTTTCTGTGGTGGTTTCCATGTCTCAGATTGGCAGATTTAACCTTGGAAGCTTTTTGATCGTGAGAGAAACGAGAGTTACTGGAAGCTCAAACATAAGGTGAACATGCAAATTCTACACAGAAACATCTGTGTTGGACATTTAAACAAACGAGTGCCTCAGTTTTGAAAGGCTGAACATGCTCCACCATTTCACAGACCAAAAATCTCCAAAAGCTTCAACTGGGAATAAATAGAAATATCAGACCTGGGCAAAAGGCAGAGCAGGCAGGGAAACCTGGAGATAAATGCCATTCAGAAAGACACCACTCACTATTAACCATAAAAAGCTCCTCTTTTAGAACAACAACCACACCACTATTAATCCTGGAAGCACAGGGCAGATTGGCATGCACCACACAGTCTCCCACAGCTAGGAGAACCATCTCTACTAGAACAGATTGGCCAAGCTGAACTCACACTCCAGACAGGGATAGCATCTCAGAGGACACCATCTCAGCCAAAAAACACTGCTTACTGCTTGCAAAACTACTACGCAACACACACCAACTTACATTTCCAATGCCACGGGCAACTACAAGACAAGCATGCAATAATGTACTGTAGATAAAACAAAAGCTTTCAGCCAGACTCACCATGCCCTCCACCACCTAGCATCCACGGAGATAGAGAGGGAGAAAGAAAGAGAGAAATAGATAAGGTATAGAGATAATATTTGCTAAGTGAAATCTGCAACAAGTCCTCCACCTAAGCAGTTTTTGTTTCTACCACCTTTTACCACCCAAATAATTCAATTCAATTCAATTCAATTTTATTTATATAGCGCCAAATCACAACAAAAGTCGCCTCAAGCATTTTTGAGATGATGTATGAGTGTTTCCACTTCTAAAGACCAGCAAAGTCTGCATCAAGGGAATGTGCCACAATGAGTCTTGCCTGGGAACTATTTTTAGTTTCCAGACTTGCAGTTTACTCTTGTTTTCCACTAGGCCTATGCAACAAACAATTTTCTGAGTTTCATGTACAAAAAACAAATTACTTGGTGTTTCAAAAACACAAGCATATGAATTAATGTAAAATAAAGTCAGTTTTCTGATGTAAAGGAATTAACATTAAAGCATGATTTATAGTTCTCACACTTGTCTGCAGAGCTGCTGGAGGTCACTTAACATGATTTATAGTTCTCACACTTGTCTGCAGAGCTGCTGGAGGTCACTTAACTTTAAAACAGAGACCATAAAATGTCAAAGTTTTGATGATCAAGTTAGGAAATCAACATATGCCTGAAGGCTAATGCATCATATAAAGCTTTTAGTTGTTTCAGTGGATGTTCGTACTTGTCATTTCAGTGGTGGTTATATGTTTTCAACCATTAATGATGAAGCTGTTTTAATTCTTGACAACAGCCCAAAGTTAAGGTTGAGTCTGCTGCTGTATGACAAGGCTCATCCTTTACTAATTTCCCACAGTATGACATGAAGTCGGGCCAAATGTACAGTACAGCATTCTTTCCTTGCTGTGCTTGGGCTTCACATAAAACTACTGGCTCGTGGACTGCACTTAGACATTCTTGCAAGCCATAATAACAGCTTGCAAAAATTACCCAAATTGTTGTTTTCTGGGGAAGACAGTTTTAAAATGTGCACTCAAATTAAATAGCAAACTGTTGAAAAGTATATAATAGGTACAAACAAAACAGTACATTCGGACTCTTGTAATTTAGAAGTGCCTGAGTGTGCAGTGTGACTCCAAAAGAAATACTAACACATGGCAGCTGGTGGGGCAGCCACATACAGGGTGAGAAAGAGAGGAAGAGGAGCAGGGAAATAAGAGAGAAAAAGGCCTACAGTGTGATCTAATTAGCTGTCTCCCACAGATGACACTGTATTCTGACATGTTCCCTGTCTCAGCATCAATTAACTAACTGGAACAATTTTTACCACAGCTGCAGCACCCCTATCACTCTCTTTTTCTCACACACACACACACGCACACACACACACACACACACACACACACACACACACACACACACACACACACACACACACACTATCACAAGAGAGGTCATTCTGACATCTACTGTTTTAACACTGTTCTTAGTTTGGCAGCACTGTATGTCACTATACATGTATTGACAATGATACATTAATTAACACCCTCTGACATTTTGATCTAATGAAGCTGATGACTATAAGTGGAAGTACAGATTAATGGCAGTTATTTGATTTTATCTAAAGAATCTAGAGGACATATAGTGTAATACCTTCAGTGTAAATGTAAATACATTTATCCTTCCATCTATTCTCATCTTTTAATATGAAAACACATTAGGTACAAACAGGGTATTCCACACACTCTTTTATACATCAATGTCTTCCAGTTCCTACTTGGGGGTCTGGTGCTCTCCCAGACCAGGTCTTCTTCCAAGGCAAGGTGGCCTGGAAGCTGTCAACGGGAAGGAGAATCAACAGGTATACCTCAAAGTCCTCCCAGATGCCAAAGCTCTAAGTTTAAGCACGACCACGCTATGGAGGAACATTGGTAAGGGTTCACATTTGGGTATAGGTGTCTCTTGTTGTGACCTCACCAGTTGACCTTTCTATGGCTCATCCACAAGACCATAAAACATACATTAATTCCTTCCCAGTGTGGAAACAATGCACAATTTTCCAGCAGAGAATCATTGCCTTCAATTTGGAGGTGAGTCCACTTTGCACTTGGCTGTAAAGCAAGAGAACAGCACCAAGAGAACCACATCATCTGCAGAGCGGTGGTAGCTCATAGCACTGTGTAAATGTGCCTAACCATGAGGAAAAAAGGTAAAAATGCTTTATGATACTTTTGTGTGCTTGTAATATTTAGATAATAATACTGGATATTACTAGAGATGGACCGATCCGATATTACGTATCGGTATCGGTCCGATACTGACCTAAATTACTGGATCGGATATCGGAGAAAAATAAAAAATGTAATCCGATCCATTAAATATCACGAAAGCATCTCACAAAACTTGCAACACGCCGTAACTCACCTCAGAACGTTAGCACGTCGGAGCAGTATGCATCACGTGATAGAGCGGCTGTGGCATGCGGGACCTGTCGGTGGTCTGGATAGCATTTGGAGCTTCGCTAGCAACCCCGCATATCATCTCTGACAAAGTTATCCCGAGAGAAGTAAAGCAAGTGTGTAAGTCCATCTCTGAATGTTTGTAAAGCATTCCTGCGTTAAGCTTAACAAGCGACTGCCTCTCGCTCTCCGGCTGCTACTTCAATCGTGAAACTGCTTAACGATCAGCTGATCGGCTTTTCTGTCTCGAGTCCCTGTCTCTTGTTTGTTTTTGGCCCACTTTGCACCAGAAAGAGGAAACCAGCGGCTGAACAACAGCAGCACGTTTAAGCTTGATCAGCTGTTGTTAGAATGTATTTAATATTACTTTCTACTCGAGGATCTTTTTCTACGTAGCTGACGGCTGGTAACTGTGCAGGGGCGGATCTAACAAAGTTTAGCCAGGGGGGCCGATAGGGCATTAACAGGGAAAAGGGGGCACAAAGACATACTTTTCTTTCTTATTCTCATTTAAAATGTCTAGCTTTTAATAAATAATTATCTGACACGCAAAGTTTTAATTTGATGTAAAATGAATAGAAGTCAATTACTGTATATAGTGACTATTAAGTCTAATATATATACCCTAGTAAGCTATAGTACTTTTTCCTTTGGGAAGGTACCATCTGTGCAGTCTGCAATTTTGTTGAAGAAAGATGTTGAATCTATTTAATATTTCTTGAAAAATAATTGATTTCTGTGCATTTTTTTCACACTTCATCAAATTAAGGTTGATTACGTCGATTAAGCATCATGAGGTGGAGCGTGAGGGGTGGTTCCCTATTTTTTATTTATTTCTTTTTGTTGTTGCTGGGAGTTGGAACCCTATTAGTTAGGTTGCTTAATATTTACGCTAAGTACTCTTTAAAATACCAGAATAGTGAGGATGGTGTAGGTTTAAGTTTATTAGATTGATCAGTATTGCTGAACTATGAAATATTTTTTTTGTATACAGGTATAACAGAATAGCTTTAGTGTAGTTGTTGTTTTAAACTTGAGTATGAACTTGCAGACTTGCAAAATGCAGCAAGATATTTTAAAAAACAGTTTTGTTGATTAAAAAACACTATATCGGATTCATATCGGTATCGGCAGATATCCAAATTTATGATATCGGTATCGGTATCGGACATAAAAAAGTGGTATCGTGCCATCTCTAGATATTACACATTACATTCTCACCCATCCATCCATTCACTCATTTTCTTAACCGCTAATTTAATTCAGTGTCACATTTGGGCTAAAGCTTGACCCAGTGAAAGGTGAGGTACACCCTGGACAGGAGTGAATGTGAATATTAATATTTGGCTGTTTCTATCAGTTGAGACAAGATAGTTTCTATTAAAGTACGCTGACCCAGTGACAACGACTGAATCAATTTGCTCATTTATTTTCACTTTTTTAAGGTTCAGTCAGCAACTTTATTTAAGACGCTAGGCTGTTTGGTATGACACTTGTTGGTAAGCTTTCATTACACTTAGGGCAACATAACATGTTCTTGTCAATGTGATTAAATATTTTTTTCACTTTAGCCGCTGATTGTCAGCTCCATACTATGGTGTAAGGAGGAAAAAAGGGAGAAACTACTGTAAATGACAGCTGTTTACAGCCTAACGAGTCTCGCTTTGATTCAAGATGCACCAATGCATGTAAATATATGAATAATACAAATATGTTATTTAGTTGTTCACTGTATTTATCCTTAATCTATTATTTTATTAATAAATACCAAATATTCAGTCAATTTATACTTATTGCAATTTATTTTACAAACTTAGGAAAGCTCCAAGCTGAGCCTTATTTTTAATTATGCATAAAGAATGATTCCCAGTCTGTCCTCATATTGAAGATACAGATTATTAATTCAACACTGGTATCAGATCAGTACTCAGTATTGGCAGATACCCACAGCCAAAGTACTGGTATCAGATCGGAACTGAAAGCTGGTGGATCGGATCATGCATATTTGTTGGATTATTCCTTAAGTTATTATTACAGTGTGGACTGTAATACTTTCTAAGCTGTTCCTGTTTAATCTATTTGCCTTTATTTAATGCATGACCTACATCCTCTAACTTCAGAATATACAGTTTCAGATTCTCACTTTTACTGATAACAGTCATAAATCCAAAACACCACTGCCCTAGAAACCAGATTCACGCTGCTTACTCCTCCATCTCTTAATAAAACACATGTACAGTAATAAGCTAACATGCTAAAATCATCACGTACTTAATGTTCTTAGCAGTTAAGCATGCAACGCTTCAGGGGACATAATTTTACAAACAAGAATGTTGCCAATCTTTCATGCAAGTTTAAACACTCTGCGCTTAAATAACTTGAACAGCAAATGTGATTCCTACAGTTTAACTTAACATGCTAAACAAAACACAATATTCTAATAATATTACATTAAATATTTCAATAGGGCCTATGCATGTTCAGAGTCAGGGCCTTAATGGCATGTCTTATTTTTGTTCAAATACAATAGTAGTAATAAAATTGTGAGAGGAAATATGATACTAGTAGCCACTAGGCAATATGATGTCACCCACTGGTTTCTCAACTACTTTAATGAAACATCAGCATTAGACAAAACAAAACAAAAAACAATCTAAATGTTGTCGATGTGCTGTCACACATTCCTGATATTTTCTTGCATTGCAAAGGTCTGATTGGCCTCCCACTCCTACCTACCTCTGTAACAGAGGGCTGGACAGTAGATAAATTGCAACAGGGTGACTTATTCCAACACTTATAGCAAAACAGCAGGGAAAAAATGCAGAAAATGGCATGTTTCATGGCAACCTCAGTTCTCCGGCTTCTGGTAAAATTAGGCTGTTGGAAATATTGAACCAAATGGTCAGGCGGTCTGGCAGCTCTTGTTGGAAAATGTTTGAGAAAATATCTCATGAATTTAAAAGGAGAGTGAATAGGGAGATGATAACCCCTGGGAGGAAGCCACAGGAGGTTTGCCTCAGTGCTGGAAGTCATCTGGTGAGGGACAAGCAGTGGGAAACTTTTTAGGATATTTGTGGAATCATACTGAAGATGGATGAGCTGTGGGTAGAAATTTAGCATATGACTTTCTCCAGATGTAGTGGAGGATATATACGTATGTATTTGTCATAAGATCATCAAGCAAATTTTAATGTTGACACAGTTATTAAATGATTTAATAAAAGCCGGATTGGAGGGTTTTCCATCATGAACAGCCAGTTTAAGGTCATGCCAAAGCATCTTAATGAGGTTAAGTCTGGACTTTGGCTAGATCACGCCAATAGGTTAATTTTTGTCAGATAGTTGGTTTCCGATTATTCTCATCCTGCATAAACAAAGTATGCTTGAGCTTCAGCACAGAAATTTCTTCAGGATTTTAGAGAGATGAATTCACGGTTCCAATATTTGCATGAATCAACTGTTCCAAGTTTTCTGTAGATAATGATTCTCACTGTACTTTTCTGGAGTCCCAGATCCTTAAAAATGTTTTCGGAAGGCTTAGTTGAAGAGGCAATTTTTTTTCACAGCACTGTCTAATAAAAGCTTACCAACAAGTGTTACACCCAAAGTCTAGCTTCTTAGATAAAGTGTCTGACCGAAGAAAACGAGTGAAAGATAATGAATGAGCGATAGAGGAAAAAGCATTATTGTCAGATCTCTGTAACCACAGTTTGCAGTTAGAAAAAATTGAAGCTGTTGGTTTAACATAACAGCATAAAATGCCTCCAAACTGCTCGCATTCAGCTGGTAGATTTTGCCATACAACTGTGCAATGAAGTGCTGCTATCATAACTGAACTGAAAGGTTTGGAGCTTGGCTCGTTGCCACTGATATTAGAACCGGCGTTTTGAGTTGGTATCGGTCCAGTATCTGATCCAAATATCAGATAAACACATTCCTGCTAAAAATTAACTTGTAAAAACGTATCTCAAGTGATAGAGACAGAAAATCATTCACGCTCACATTCACACCTCTCCAGGGTGTACCACACCTTTTGTTGGGCTAGGCACCAGCCCACCCGTGATCCTGAAATGCATAAGCATTTAAGAAAATGGATGGATTACCTTTTTCACATAGGGCCATGTAGAGTTGAATAGCTTTGTTTCCCTTAATAAAGGAAATCATCATTTAAAAACAGAATTTTGTCCATCCATCCATCTTCATCCGCTTTATCCGAGGCCGGGTCGCGGGGGCAGCAGCCTAAGCAGAGAGGCCCAGACCTCCCTCTCCCCAGCCACCTCCTCCAGCTTATCCGGGGAACACCAAGGCGTTCCCAGGCCAGCCGAGAGATATAATCTCTCCAGCGTGTCCTGGGTCTGCCCCGGGGCCTCCTCCCGGTGGGACATGCCCGGAACACCTCACCTAGGAGAATTTTGTATTTGATTAATTTACCTTTGTCTAAAATAAGAATTTGTTTCATGATCTGAAACATGTAAGTGCAACAAATATGGAAAAATAAGTAAGATTTCAGGAAGAGGGCAAATACTTTTCACAGCATTGAGTTCCTGTATGTGAACACATTATAGTTTAGTCAGACATAAGCAGCATGGTTTCTCAGTTGCTATATTGTTCCACTACATTAGTCCTTTGTCTTAACTGTGCTAAATTCAGAAACAACCCTCTCTGCGACTTCTACCAGGGAGGGGATCTCAGACACTTTAAAACTCAGCCAGAATCTTTGTAATACTTTGGTTTCATCTGCAAGGTAATCCTCGACGTATTTAATCAGTAAAACTATTATTTTAGAAGTTTTCTGGTCTTTTACTGTCTTATATCCCCCTTCAGTTGAAGTAAATGAAACACAGAGAGAGGGAACTGGATACTGAATATGCAGTTAAAACAAATGGAAGACAGTACCTAAGTACTGTCTTATATATATATATATATATAAGACAGTACCTAAGTACTGTCTTATATATATATATATATATATATATATATATATATATATATATATATATATATATATATATATACAAAAAGTTTTAGTATTTCCATTTGATGCTACTTTTTATTTGTTTACAGACATATAGAGACATATAGTGAAATGCATACATTTAGCAGCTTTAATGACTATGTTTGATGTAAAACTTTTAAACAGTGAATGATACAGAATAAGCAAATATATATAAAAAAAAAAAAATGTAACTAGTGGTTGAATTCAAAAAGCTATTTATACCCAGGGTCAGGTCTTAATGATGACTGGGAGTTGTTAGCGCCATGAAAAGTAATTTTCTCTTTTCTGACTTTTCAGATCATCTTGTATCTCACCAAAATTCAGATGCAAGGAAACTGGAAGCAGATTTGTCTTCTTCCCCTATTAATCATCGTACGAAAACGTTTTTGGCGTCCCTGTATATTAAATTGCATATAAAATAGCTCATGCTAGCCTCACCTTCAGCAGCAGTACCCTGTTCCTTGATTCTTCAGCATTACAAATGCAATAAGTCAGTCTTTTCATTCTAACATTTTAACTATATTTAACTTCTCTGTATTTACTTACATTAAGAAAGATTTGCAACACCTTTAGTTGAAATAGAATAATCATGCATTGTTGGATTTTAACCGAAGTACAAGATTCGAAAGCTTCTTCCCCCTGTGGTTTTAGAATTGGTAACTGTCTGCAATATTTGCTGATGACTCATATAAACTAAATAATCCAAGGTGACGTATGATGAAAAGTGAAAAAAATAAAGAGATTTGCTATGTCAGCAATGTAATTGTTCTTTCCTGACAGCATGACAGGGTAGTTGCAAATGATTCCTATAATGACGGTTTACCTTTTGATCAATGAATGCATTAAGTGGCATAACACATGCACCTCACCGATACGTCAAAATGTGTTTGTAAATGAATCATCAAGGTCAGAATTTATATAGGAAGTCATAATGATCTTTTAAACGTTAGAAGAAGTTCTGGAAAAGTGCTTGCAAATTAACCGTAGAAGATAGCTGAATCGCTCTTTTGTTACAGTTTCAAGTTCAGAAGTTTAGTATTTTTTGTTAATAAATTTAAAACATGATATTACATATTTCCTCAATAAAACATAAAGCTTTGCAAATCAAGTGATCAGTTTGTGGACTCTAGGTTGCTATTGGCTGATGTCACCCTGTAACCTTACATTTTAATAATGATGATGCTTGCAGAGGAGATTTACTGTTATGGATATGTAGGTGAAAAAACTGTAGATGTATCATGCCTTTTTCTTTTTGCATTTTCCAAAAATACTTTTTGGTCAGCAGTTCCATAACAGTTCAGCCAATAAAGGATTGCTTTATATTCAATAACACAATGCTGCTGCTTGGATTGAATGAAGAGCATCAGGTGTAATATCCAGCCAGAATTATACTTTATACAAAAACACTAAAATGATATCTTTGATGACTTCTAACCATACAGGCACTGCCATGTTGGTTTTTTGAATCAGAATACACTTTGTATGGATGAAAATGCAGAATGCAAAGTTATTAACTAAAGGAGTCTGCACACACAGACACACATAGTTTTGTAGCTGATGACTTCTTGCCAGCAGATGTTCAAACTGCCGAAGTAAACCTCCAATGTATTTACTTACTCTGTCATATGCAGATTTAGGGTTGTTATGCAAGAAGAGTTTTGTGTTGTTATTTATACTTTTATTGAAAGTAATGCAGTACATTACTTACTTGCGTAAGAAAGTAATTAGTTATGCTACTTGTTACATTACTATCTTTTTACCCTGCAAAATGACTGAAATCACCGACTCATAATTACAGTTTAACAATATAAACCTATAGGCTACAGTCCCACACACCAAAACAAATTCCTATCCTAATAAGGACAGACATACAATTTTTCTTTTAGTATTAGGTGTGAACACAAAGCTGACAAGACAAAGCAAAGATGAAACCTCGCACAAAGAGACTTTAAAACCATTGCTGTAGTGATTATACTTTAGAAACATGAACAGCTAGAAATGGAAGCTGCAAGCCTGAGTATCCATCGCTGCTTTTGTTAGCTGATGAAGTTCTGGGTCTGGCTGCTGGGCTGGGGTCGACAAAACACTAAGCTTTAGCATCACTCTGGGTTCTTGGCTAGCATGCTGTCTGTGAAGTTGTGTTAACAGTACAATGTAGTTGTTTCTGTCCTGGATGCAATTTACTTTAGCATTATGCTCTTGTCCTTCTGTGCAATAAAAATAAATGACTTGATTTAGCTGAATGTAGCACATGTGCACAGGAAGAAAATGTTTTTATCCGACCAGCGTTCAGATAACTAAAAAACCTTTGTAACGCAAATGACGATATAGTTGTAACTGTAATATAATGACAGAATTTAGTAAAGTAATATGTCACATTACTGAAAACTGTGATGTGATTGCTTTGTAACACATTACTTAAATCCAACACTGGTCACTTGAGTTTCTGTATCTTGCCCAAAGATACTTTGGCATGCAGACTGATAGGTTTGTAGCTTGAACCCATCCGCTGGAACGTTGAAGGCAATATAATTACACTGCAAGCAAGACGCAAGTAGGCAAACTTCTTCATGGTACTCGTGCACGGGAGAGAACTAGACAAACGCCGTTCCTTCGCTTGGCCCCAGTAGCTCTCGTCCGTTCTCCCGTACCACTGTTCTTTTATTGAGGTTACATGAATATGCATAAGTTCATTAACATATGACGTCTACATACACACAAAGAGTACCTTGCCTGTGTGTGTGTGTGTGTGTGTGTGTGTGTGTGTGTGTGGACTGCTGATCAAAGGGTCAAACATCCTTGGTCAGGAAGAGGGTAGCCTCCCCCTCCCCCTAGATGGTTCATCCTAGATAACACGGTGAGGAAGTCCTGCAGTTCATCTAAACAAAGAGCACTTAGACTAGAACAGACGCAACTACGTTAATCCTACCATAAAACAATAAGACACGGTATGACCTCTCATGCTCCCAAAGTGCTGTCTAATACACACAAAGTTTGCAGACTATCAAGGATCAAAACCTCTACCAATCTACAACTAATTACAAAACTCTAAGCATATATAAGTAAATATTTCTAAGCATAAATGACAATCAACAATACAAATCTAACACAGACTGGACCAGCTAGTGATTGAAATACCAACCCATCAGTTAGTGGATGACCTGCAGACATACCTACACGTGACCATACCTATGGTGATCTACTAACAGTCAAATGATTTACAGTATTAACACAGGCACAGCCAGTTCATTTCATTACTGCCCAGCATTATACCACAAGCAGCACAAACTAGAGAAATTGCCACATATTTTAATGCAAAGCTTTGGCATTTTGTTTATGGCAACTTTGCACTGTATCAACTATTAGATAGCAATTTGTGCCTTTTATAAAAGACAGATATATCATCATTTGGACATGTAGTGGTATTTTTTTTAACTGACTATATTATCTTAGGGTCTCTACGCTTTATATTCATGTTGGAATTAGGTCTGATACTAATAAACTCATTAAGCCTCAGACTTTTAAGGCTTAGGCTTATAAAGAAACTATTTGTGCACCATTACCAGTTTGCTTCATTTCGTTTACATTTCAAGAAAGTCACTGTTTTTCTGGTAGTTTGAAGTGACATGAGCTGCAGGGGCAATGGATAACCAAAAATGAGAGTTAGAAGTCATGTGATCTGAAAGAATAGTCACGACTCAGAATGTGATTTTGTAGGTTTGGTGCCTGTAATCAGTTGCCTGTGGGGGAATGTCGGCCTACCTACTTTATAGTCGATACACACCTAGCCACACTTCCCAGAGAACACTTGCTCACCATTACTCCACTTGTTGTTTTGATAGCTTTGGATTCTTGCCCACTTTTAACTCATTTCAATAATTTAAATTCAAAACTGTCCAACACAAAATTAACATGAGCTCAACAGTAAGTAGTTGTCCTAGTTATCTTTAGTTTTGATCAAGATCTTTGCATGATGATGTTCTTTGTTAAAAAACGGCACTGAGTGTCTACATCTTCCGAGTTTAATAATAATAATAATAATAATAATAATAACAAATCAAGCATCATTTTTCAAACTACACAAAACAAAGGAGAATTTAAAATGTTGTGAAAATGTTAAAATGGAAGGAGAGATGATGCTCTGCTATTCAGATGTGTTGCATTAGAGAGAGTTATCGCATGTGGCATGAGAGATTGCCTATATTTGTCCTTGTGGCAGAAGAGCTGAATCAATCTGTTAGAGAAAGTACTCTGTTGCCTGTCCAGTAAGTGGTGCAGAGGGTGGTCAGGATTATCCGTGATGGATAACAGTTTGTTCAGTGACCTCCTCTTCACCACGGCTTCAAATGTGTCCAGTTTGCAGCCAATCACAGAGCCAGTCTCCTTAGTCAGTTTATTCAGTCACCAGCTCGGATCCTAGTCCCCCAGCAGAGCAGAGCAAAGTACACTTCACCCATCATAACAGACTGCTGCACACATTGAAGGATCTCAGCTTCCTTAGGAAATAGAGCCTGCTCATCCCCTCTTGTATATAGCCTCTGTGCTGGTCCTCCCTGGGACTTGTACTCCTCCACCACATCAACATCCCATCCGAGGCTAGACACAGGCTATGTAGCTGAACCTTTCCTTTGGTTTTATTTACATAAGGAAGATTTCTTCCAGCCTACTCCACCAAGTCATCTACTAGTTCTCTCTACTCCTCGTCCTGCATATCACTTATAGATTTGCTGCAGAATCATCACATCGTCAGAGTACTTCTTTAGGTGGCAACACCTGAAGTTGTAGTGAAAGTCTAAGGTGTAGCAGCTCCCAAAGCGCACATCACAGAAGATGTCCAGTTTCACATACTGTGGCCTGGCTGTCAGGTAGTCAGTATCCACAAGCTGGCAACTTCAGATGAGATGAGAGTAACCTTTCTGCAGCATATAAATGATAATGTCATCCATTCACAATATGCAAAATGAAGAGACTCATGAGATGTTTTCACCATAGGTGAAAACTAACACACATATAATAACACAATAACACACATATGTCAATAATCCCTGTGCAGAAACAATTACATCTCTTTCTTTACAGGCCTGCACCTACAGCCAACACTGTTTACACTTCAGACATTCGAGGTAGAGTCAGAAAAAATAGAATTATGTATGAAGACCTGTGGGCTTACTGGACCAAAAATGTATTCCCTTGCAAATTATTAGTGTTTTTTTTTTAAAGCAGCAAGATTCACTGGGACCCTGGAGTTAGAGTTTCATTAGAAAATATTTCCCTTTAGGTTGGTGATTGTTTAGAAACTGAATGCAGAAACTATACCACTTGTCTAAGCAGATGCTCAGGGAGCCTAATTCTGAGTTTATTAAGGCTGACATTATGAACACAGTATTAAATGATTTTCTGTCTCTGGCTGTGGATGCATACTTGTTTACTGGTCTTTCTGAATATAGAATTATTATATTTTGAAACCTAAGGATTAATTTGTCCCACATGTCATGTACCTACAGTTTAACTTTCACGTTAATGATGCCATACTTAAGTCTTAGAAGATTAATAGAAAAAAATATTGACAAATGAAAGGAGTAGAAATGGAGACAGATTGAGACTGTTGGGATTTTTTTAAAGAGCTCATTATTTGGACTGATGGATTCTAACCACAGGCTGCTTTAAGATGAAGAAAACTAGACTTTCATGCAATTTGAGAAACACTAACCTTTTCTTTCCTTGCTTTCAAGCATTCGGCTAAGGGAGAGGAGAGAGCACGCTTTTCTCTTCCTTTTTTCTGTGACTCACGTTACCTCGCTTCCATCCTTCTTTTCTTTCTTACCTTTCAATCACTTTGGTCCTCATCTATCTACTTCTTCCCTCCTTCCCTCAGTAATGACTCATTGAACGTGCCCTGACTGTGGATTGCCCTCCATCTATAAACATGGCATTTTCTGGGCAGGAGGTAAAAAAAGATGGCTGCGATAACAGAGGAATAGGTAGGTTCCAGACCATCAATGAGCGAAAAGTGATCTGGGGATCATGCAAAACTAAAACAGGCATCGAAACAGTCCCTTGATAGTAAGCTTCATAAAACTGAATTTTATCCCCTCATCCTACTTACTTAAATTCTGATGTGTGGTGATGTAAACAACTACCGATGTTAGTACAAATCACTAAAACGAAAAATGGTGGCAAACGTACTATTACCCATTCATTATGTTGTTGCTGATTATTTTTCCAGTTACTGTCATGTAAAATCATTTAATGGCTTTCTCCTCTTTGCACAGGACAAGCCAGCTTCAATGCAAGCTGTCATATAAGATGGTCTTTGGGTTATGGGCAGTTTTTCAGCATCCCTTCAAGTAAAACAGAAATCCTCTGTGAAAATGTGATTTTTATGTTTCATGTTGAAGAGCAAATGATGCGTTTTGTTGTTTGGTTGTGACCCCCCTCCTTCTTCTTACTACTTGTAACTGCTTCACTGGCTTGTCTGTTGTGCCATCTCCCTATGTACTCAAAAGCACATCTCATTATTTCACAACACATTTTTTTTTAAAATGGATGTTTTAAGGTCACCCAGCATGGGATGAAAATGACTGTAGCCTGGGCCGATTATTCTTCGCTTCTTCTGAGCGGCAAATAGTGTGTTTGTTGACTTCTTCGTCTGGAATTTCTTGGTGTTTGAACTTGCAGTCCATTTTCCTTCCAGCCATCAATCCCAATTGTCCTTACGTCACTGTTCATCCCCTGCCTTCACAAATGTCCAGTTGTTGTAAAAAATCTAAAATAATGATTCAATTACTTGCCGTGGTCATTAAAACAATGAAAATGCCAGAGTCAAAAGTGTCTGTCCAAATCAGGATGAAGGCAGTGAGGATGCAAAAACAGCTTGTACAGACACAACACTAAAGCGCATCCTCCACACAGGCTACAAGATAGGTCACAGCCACCTTTCCACTGTGTGAACTTGGGTCAGATATAACATTGTGTGAATAATTATGGGAGTGGATCCCTGAATCAGCCCTTTCAGCCTTTCTGTTTCTATTGAAATGTAGCATTTACCTGGACCACAAGGTGACGTGATTATTGTGCAAATCTTTTATCGTGATTGCAATCCAACACAGTCATTGCAACTGTGGATCTGCAAGACCGAAACAACTGAGATGACGTTTGAAATATTCTGATAGGTGGCTGGGTTTTTCAAAAACCCCGCAGCAGGTACTTTTTCCTCCCTCACCCAAAAAAACTACATTGTTGCCTCCTCAATGGTGTGGTGGAAAATGGCATATATATTACAGAAGTGCTTTCTGGCCCAATAAGTTTACAGGAAGCAAAAAGAAATAGCATCGCAGCTTATTTCAGAGTAGATGCATTTTCTCCAAAACAAACAAAATGAGATTTTATTTTGGTAAATGCCAAATATAGGCAGTGTTTGGTCATTTGCAATCCCAAATCATTCAGCTATATTCAGATCTGTGGTGGTGAAGGTGGAGTGTTTGTTTGTTCCTTTCTATTTGCTGAACTCCTTCTCCAAAGTAATAGAAATAATGTTTATACAGTGTTTTTACTTTTACCTCTTTGTCTGTGATGTGGTTTACTCTGCATCCTCTGTAATAATTTAAGCAAAGCGAAACAACATGGAAGAGCAGTAGGTAAGGACTAAATACAAAGATATTTGGTCATTTCCAAGAGGTAACCTCGTCTTTGTACTAAAATGCGTGACTCGGTGTAGGAAAAGTGGGAAATATTTTACCCTTTAAAGTTTGAACCATGAAATCATAGCCAGAAAATTCAATTTTTTAAATGGAGCGTTTATTTTACCTTCTGACAAGTTAAGAAAAAATCAGTAATAATTAATTTCTGTCACATTTGCTACATCTGGCATTTCTTTTGCAATTTATTGATTAACACTATTGCTTAAAAATGTATTGTGCAATTTATTTTGTTTTTTCGAGGGGGGAAAAACACTGTATGTTATTTTGTGCAATTTTGGGTTAAATGTTAATATTTTGGGTGTTGTATTATTTTGCTGTATGTCTGTGTATCTTAGACAGAACTACTGCCAGCTTGTACTGTCTTCATACATCATTACCGCCTGAAACTGAGTAATGACCATTGCAGAAGCCTATCCAGACTCCGCCCGCTTATACTGTATTTTTCTTACTCATTGCATTCAACCTGTTCCATCCTTTATCCAGATTGTGCTGTGCAGTGCTGTGTCAGGACTCTGGTTGCACCTTTGGTTTTACATAACTTCATAAATAACTCACGTTCCTGAAGTCAAACTGTACCTTACTGTCGACTCTTTCCATTTCTTACTGTGTACCTTTCACATTTGTCTCATTTATTGGGGCTCTTTGGTGAATAAAATAATAAATTGTAAAATGTGTTGCAGTTCTTAACAAAATGCATGACTGAGCATAAAGCTGTGCTTAATGATTTTCATCTTTATTACAGATTTTAGCTTTTCCACCAATATACCATCATTAGAGGCTAATTAGCTTTTACAGACAGAAAAACTGTTTCCTAAGGTTATTATGCATAGGATAAATTCGTTTTTGAGCTATTGGGTTATCTGCATGACTTGCAATCTGCAACCAGGTTTCTGTAAAACAGAATAATTCAATCTATTGATAAAGTACTAACTTGTTTATGAACGGACGCTTACAAGAGACACAGCTAATATTTACTAGAGATGGCACGATACCACTTTTTTATGTCCGATACCGATACCGATATCATAAATTTGGATATCTGCCGATACCGATATGAATCCGATATAATGTGTTTTAATCAACAAAACTGTTTTTTTAAATATCTTGCTGCATTTTGTATAAGTTCATACTCAAGTTTAAAACAACAACTACACTAAAGCTATTCTGTTATACCTGTATGCAAAAAAAAAATTTCATAGTTCAGCAATACTAATCAATCTAATAAACTTAAACCTACACCATCCTCCCTATTCTGGTATTTTAAAGAGTACTTAGCGTAAATATTAAGCAACCTAACTAATAGGGTTCCAACTCCCAGCAACAACAAAAATAAATAAATAAAAAATAGGGAACCACCCCTCACGCTCCACCTCATGATGCTTAATCGACGTAATCAACCTTAATTTGATGCAGTGTGAAAAAAAAATGCACAGAAATCAATTATTTTTCAATATATTAAAATATTAAATAGATTCAACATCTTTCTTCAACAAAATTGCAGACTGCGCAGATGGTACCTTCCCAAAGGAAAAAGTACTATAGCTTACTAGGGTAGATATATTAGACTTAATAGTCACTATATACAGTAATTGACTTCTATTCATTTTGCATCAAATTAAAACTTTGGGTGTCAGATAATTATTTATTAAAAGCTAGACATTTTAAATGAGAATAAGAAAGAAAAGTATGTCTTTGTGCCCCCTTTTCCCTGTTAATGCCCTATCGGCCCCCCTGGCTAAATTTTGCTAGATCCGCCCCTGCACAGTTACCAGCGTCAGCTGCATTTTCATTGAATGTTTGTCCTTACAATAGATATATTTTGAGATTCTTTATAATAGTAATAATAATAATGTATACTTTATTGATCCCCGTGGGGAAATTACTCTGTCTGGATTTAATCCATTCACTCAGTGAAGCAGTGGGCAGCTGCAAATAAGGCGCCCGGGGAGCGGTGTGTAGGGATGGTACCTTGCTCAGGGGTACCCCTGGGTAGCCGTTCAGTGGATTCGAACCCCCGACCTTCCGATCATGGGGCGACCACGCTAATGCATATATTTAAAGCCATGATGATCCTTGTATTATTTCTATAGAATGAAGTTTAATTATATTTGAATAAATCCAATAGAATAAATACTAATGTGACATAGTTGTTCTACTGAATTGCTTAAATGCTGGTTACAGAAGAAATTGTCTCACAAAGTCTGCTAGATGTTCCTCGTGGATCTTGGAAAAACAATACACTGAGAGAGAATAAAGTTGTCTGGAGAATGTACGAAGGCCAAGAAAGATATTGTTCCCTATGGCTAAATGCCATACTTCACTTCAGGGCCACAGTCAGGAACATGTTTCTTTGAGCATTTTTGTTTTCTTTTCCTTTTTTCCCATGTCTGCGTGGTGATGTCTCTTCTTTGCTGTTGAGGCCTGCTCTTCCCATTTTCTTGTAGCCTTTCAGTGACAGAACAGCAGCGAGGTACCACAGATGTATTCGGTCGATCTGATTAGTCTCATTGTCTGGTCTGAAGAATGGGGAAGAACTGTTTACTTAGGTGATCAATAAAGTTTTTTCTTTAATCCGAACCTTGGAGTTCTGCTGTGGCACAGTCGCTCACGTCCTTTGCTGAATTCTGCCTTGAGTTTTTCAATGTGGACCTTGTTTGTTCTATTTGAGTCTGCATGGATTTCCTTCTCCAGTTTAGACATAAGCAGGTTTAGCCAAGCTTAGAAAACAAGACTTTAAGGAATCTGTAAACCACTGAACTGCTCTACCTACACAATTTCTCCTGTATGGTGCCACTGTTGTGTTCACACTACAAACATAATCATACAAATGCACTGATTACACGAATTTCTTTTATCCCAGTTGTCGTCTTGAACAAGAAATGAAATTTCACAATACATGCCACAAGGCAAATTATTTCAAAGGGTGATTTTGTTGATATTGCACTTCCTTTCAGATATGATTTCTCCCATTGCGTTCATTGATTGTCACGCACTATCACTGTTTATTAGGGTTTGTCTGGGAGCGCCTCAAAGAAGTGGCAATAATTTCCAGCATCCCTGAGAGTAACAGGAACACTAGCACACTAGCCTTCCACAGTGGGTAAACAATTATGGATTCTCTGACCTAAAAAAATTCACCAAGGGCAGATTTTGGGCATGGCCTCAGGTTTTTGTTTTAAAGCTCAAACTTTTGCTTAGGACAGGAAAACTGCTATTAAAGTCCTGTAGATGTGAATGTGATTGTGTATGGCACAACATTGCTGTTGACCCTGTCTGTCCACTACTTACAAACACCATATTAGGATAGGGTTGATCCCCCATTGACCCTGAACAAGATAAGTAGGTTAGATAATGAATGGATGGATTGACTGTTGAAGTCGACAAGAGCAATCCACAAAAAAGAAAGAAAGAGAAGAAATTCTTCTTACAGGACATAGACTGCCGCGGGTCACTGTCTTATCTTAAATCACTATAAATGATTCAACTGAGCTGAACATGTCTGGAAAAACTGTTCACTGATTGCACACATTATCTTGTTTGCCAGCTTATCTATTGTTTACTGGGTCACTTTTGTACAGCCGTAACCCCTACATTAATTTCTGCTTTATTTAATAAGTACTCAGACCAGTAGGGTCACAAAGTCACACACTCCTCACATCAGATAACTGATATATTAGAATTTGTTTTTCAAGAAATTAATTTACCATTTTTAAAAGGTTGGGACACTGCTGATGTAAATGAAAATGTTACTGCCATTTTCCCTAACCTCACATTTTCTCTGAGTAACCCTTGTCTCATGATCTGTGTTGGACTATAACATGTGACTTGGGATGATTCTCACTGTGAGAAAAGAAGTTGAGGACCACCATGAAAAATGTTCTTAACATCAAACCTAATATTATGCTTGCATCACCCTTATGCAAGGAAAGCTAATGAAGGAAAGTGGTTAAAAGCAAAGCTAATCAGAGCTCAGATCCAGTTAAGAAGCCAGCAGCCTTGGTATGAGCAAAGGACAAAGTTGTAGGAATAAGTGACAAATTTTTGCCTACAGTTTGAGGGAAATTGTGTTTAATAAGTTTAAGTTTAATAACTTATTATGAAAACAATATTTTGCATTGAAGGAAAAAATTTTTTTATTACATGCTATCAGTTATAGTCCTTAGTAAACATAGAAAATGGGAATCAGCAAAAAAGTCACAATCAGTTCTTTGTTGTTGTTGTTGTTTTAACCCATTCAGGTGACAAAGGAAAAAGCAACTACATTTGACTGTAAAATAATGTCAACAGAAATCTTATGTAAAAACAGAAGATCTGATGAAGAATTAAAACTGTCTCTGCAGCTCCTACGTCTTGTGGTGGCCGAAAGTATGATGTCTAATTATGCAGCTTTCAAAAAGCTTATACAAGTTATATTTTATAGGCTGCCTTTAAAACTAACTGCTGTCACTGGTTGGAATGTAATATGTTCATTTGTGTGTCAGTAAGAATGATTGGCAGGGCACAGCAGTGAAAGTCTATTCAACAGAATAGGGGCAGAGTTGGGGCAAGCTGTGACACAGAATATTGTGAGAGACAACAATAGCACAACCATTCTGCTCAGCTTTTTAATATTAGACAAGTGCAGAAGATCGCAGACAAAGAAAAGGACCAAAGACAAAGGGCGGAGATAAAAAGCTAAAGTATCTGTCAAACAGAAAGGCAGTCAAAGGCTTAAGAGGCAAGGAAGCACAGGAGGGTAGAGGGTAGGAAAAGACATTTTGTTGCAAATTGAGAAATAAAATGTGTGAATTAGTAACTTCTAAATTTCCTGGTTGAGGATTTGAATTCACAAGTGCACATAATCACTTTACGTGATAGTGAACCTGAGCTTTCTCCTCGAAATCATGTTTATGTACTCTCTGTGCCATTAAATATATTTGCATACACTATATTTTCCAATAAGATCATGATCGTCAAGCACTCATATAGTGTATTTGGCAAGTTGATATATAAATTGGTATAAGATCATGAGATATATTAGCATTGAATAAATAATACTTATTTAAAACAGCAGCATGTTAACAGCCAGACTATGAAACTACTAACTTAAAATGGACATGAAACGCTACATGTATAGAGGCTAATTTACACTATGGAGCCTTGGTCTCAAAAACAGACATACATTTAACTCTGTCTGTCTAGCTTAATTTAAGAAATAAGTATTTAAAGTTACAGTTTTAAAATCGTGTATAGCGCCATCTTGTGCCTGAAAATGATAACTGTGTCTGTTCGAGTCAGGAGGCAGGTGGTTCAACAGACCAGCAAGCTGGAGTCCGACACTCCAGCTGTTCCTCGCCAGGTAGGATGTACCGAGCCAGATACAAAAATAAATATTAAAGTACAGATACCAATAAAGTACAGTAATTATACTGTGCTTAAGTAGAATACTTAAATACTTACTTAAGTAAAATACTTATACTAACTTATACTGGTTATGTTTAGGCACTTCGTTGGAAGTAGGAGAAGACTTATGTCTATATGTATGTCTATGTAGCTTTAACAGTTACATTTTGACCCATTTTTATTTAAAAGCACATTTCTTTCACCAAATTTTACTGAAAAGCTTTAGTTGGCTGAATGTTTGTTCAGCATTGTCGATCCACAATTGCAACTTGTAGCCTTCAAAAAAGATGTTACTTCTGAATATGTTAATCTTTTTTGTTAAAATATGCAGGAAATTTCTGTTCAGCCATGGTTAAAAGAAAACAAAGTCGACTTACTAAAGTCAGCACTGAGCCATCAACCACACCTTCATCTCTGTGTGATAATGCCATTCTACTTGAACTTTTGCTTCTGAGGAAAAACAGCAATTTATTGTATTCCAAGAATAGCTGGAATTCCACCAGAAGGTTAAATGGCATGTAGATCTTTTTAAGTCTTCGAATAAGCAACCACTGCTATTTTACTGAGTTCAGAGTACATATCAAAAATGCTTAACAGCCCCACTATCATTTTGGGTGCCAGCATATTTTTCAGTAAAAGCCTTTTTGTCTTTGTACAAATTAAACTTTATTCCCCCAAGTTTGAATAACACTGCACATTGACCTGACCTAAAGATGATAAAAAAAAAACAAAAACCAACAACAATGCAAATGTCGGTGTAAAGGGTTGAAAACTGAGTGTGGGCAAAACCAAAGGGGCACTCTCTTCTGCCATTTAATGGGCTGCTTTTGAGGCAAAAGAAAGCTCCTGTCTCTGCTCACCATGGCAACTGATGATAGGAATGTTTGACTCATCTCAGTGTTCCTATTTGACACTTTTTCTTTTCTTCTCTGAAGATAAGCATGCATTTCATGCCATTATCCTCTGTATTAAGGCTTGAAAAACAAAGAAAATTGAATATCTATAGGAAAATGCTTTTGGATGATTAGATGCATTTTAAAAGATAAAAATACATGTAAAATGTCATGTTTCATAAGAAGAACAAAGGGCATCCAAGAAGTTGTACAAAGGGCATCCTTGTGTTTACTTTCACTTCTGGCAAGTCTGTGGCAGACTTGTTTGTGCTTGTTAAAGGAATACCTCACCAAGATGGTCCAAATTTAAGCCAAGCATCACTGAATATATATTTAACTTGCATTTTGATAGTTAATTATATGAGTTTTTAGTTGATGTGAATTATGTCTTGAACTACACTTCCTCATTTTGAAAATTTTGAAGCCTGATATGTGATTCCAAGTTAAAAAAAGTGAAAAAAAGATGCTTATGTGCTACAGGACATAAACTGCTCTGTATACTGTGGCTGTGTCATTAAGGCCATCACGTTTCCTTGGGGATTTTGAAACGTCAACCCAGTATACTATTAAAGTGTGACTGCCTTCTGTGTAATGAACAGAGATGGGCAGTAACACGTTACTGTAATCTGATTACTTTTTTCAAGTAACGAGTAAAGTAAGGGATTACTATTGCAAAAACGGTAATTAGATTACCGTTACTTTCCCGTAGGAACGCTGCGTTACTGCGTTACTAAAACCGAGAATGTCTCATGACAGTGACGGAAGCGAGTGCGCCGTTAGTGACAACAGCTGTGTGCAGATCAACAATGGATCACATATCGATTGTGGGAGAGAGTACGAGCGTGCAGCGTTTAAAGCGTGGAAGTACTGACCTTACTTTGAGTTTGATTCCATAAAAAGTGACAAAAACATTAGCGTCCATCGTGCGTGGGAAGAAAACTTCTTTTTACAGCGAAAAAAAACCCCTAAACTTCCAAGCAAGCACCGAGTGCGCAACGACGTAATGGGAAATTCACAGAGAAACTTGCGGATTCTTCAACTGACCGCTGCGGCACACCTGCACCAGGGTAAACCTCCACCTGCCCTGCTCCTGCTTTACAGGTGAAAATGAGCAACAGGACTGCTGAGTCTTTGACTTTATTTTCTGCTGTGTTTTACTTGCATCTATTTGAAAGAGTGAGTGTAAACACAATTTTTTTTTTATTTTATGTGCTGGAATGTGCAGAAAATAGGTTTAAATGTTAAACCAATTTATTCAAGTCAGAGAATGTTGCATATAATTAAATTTTTGCTTGATGCATAAAGTTAAAAGATTAAAACTGATAAAACAAGTTAAAAAAAGAGACTTTTCCATTTGATTACATTTTGTATGATGGATTATGTAGAAAAAGTAGAATTGGGCTGAAAGATCTATGGCTTTATCACCTCTTCAGGTTGTAAATCGTGTTTTTAAAAAGTAACTAAGTAATTAATTACTTTTGAAAATAACTAATCAGTAAAGTAACGGGATTACTTTTTTGGGGAAGTAATCAGTAATTAGTTACCGATTACTTCTTTCAAGTAACTTGACCAACACTGGTAATGAAAACATGCAACAGATTCATAAATAAAAGATGTAGAGGCCATAAAATCCTTTCATTTTCTACAAGCATGATGTTTTTTCCAGCACACATGAATAGTACTCAGTGTTGGGGAGTAACGGAATACATGTACCGCCGTTACGTATTTAAAATACAAAATATGAGTAACTGTATTCCGTTACAGTTACCGTTTAAAAAGGTGGTATTCAGAATACAGTTACTTTGTTGAAATAAATGGATTACACTGCGGTACTTTCCTGTTTCATATTGTCGCGGGTCAGGACTGTTTGGGTTTTGTTTGACAGCTACGTTCTGTTGTTCCAGGCGGCAGCGTTACGGTTGCCAAGGTTACAGGGCGACGCTCTCTCTCTCTCTCTGCGACTGTGTGTTTCCTGGGTGAGAGAGCGCCTTTTCGCTGTTGTTGTTGTTGTGCTAAGCTAACAGGCAGAATGCTACAAGCTCTAAAGAATGTAGCATCATGGGCAGTGTAGTCCGTGTTGCAGGGAGAATGGACTGCCATACACGTTGTGGGTCTGTGAGCGCGAGGAGGGAGAAAAAGGGGAGTGGAAAGGTACGAGTTGTCATCGAGGAAAAACGGGAGCTGGAAGCATGTAAATATAATAATAACCACTGCAGCCAAGAAGAGTGCCTGACGAGCCTAGTTGTAAGTAAGCTATTAAGACTCGACTGTACACCGTGTTCGTGTTTTCCTCCGAAAACAATAAGTTCCGTTGGAGCAGCCTTTCAACGCCTCTCTCTGTCTCTCACAAGAAAAATTGACCCACACAACAAAGTAAAGCTAGTTTTCGGCTACGAGCCGACAGGGACCCCGCCGTATTAGTCAGAGGTCCTTTTACTACAGTTCGGAGTCGCGGACCTTCAGTAATAGTAATAAATCACACAGCAATAGTACATTCACGTTGTTGTAAAAAGCACGATAATATATTAAGTAATCCAAAGTATTCAGAATACGTTACTGTCATTGAGTAACGTAACGGAATACGTTACAGAATACATTTTGGGGCATGTATTCTGTATTCTGTAATGGAATACATTTTAAAAGTAACCTTCCCAACACTGATAGTACTATTACATTGTACCCCAATGCTACACTCACAAGCCACATTGTCAGATGCACCTTGCTAGTGTGGCGAGACGAGGTTGGGATATAAAGTAAATACTCTTCAGTTTTAAAGAACGACAACGCCACCCTGGGAATTTCACCCAGAGAATACTGGAAATGACACTAAATCACCAAAAAGGCACTTAGGTTCGCTATACTCAATCCAGAGACGAGGTTCAATAATAAACAAATTGACAATTTATTGGTAATTATTTAAAACACCGAATAAAAACATAATCATGAATATTCAAATACAAATATGCTTAAAAAGGTATTCAGAGCTGAGGCTTACCAGTGGAGGGGCAGGGATGCCACACACAACTAAAGAAAGAAAACACACCAAAACACAAGTGCAACACACTATCACACACTCACACTAATAAACTAGACAAGGCAGGTGTGTACACTCAAGGGATACCACCACCAAGGCACCCTAGTCTCCTCCACGTCGGCACTCCGCATCTGAATAAAAGAAACAAAGAAAATGTTAATATATTACAACAAACTAATGTGTAGCACCGGGGGATAACCCAACTGCAGGACCACACTGGTGATCTACAGCTAGAAAAAGGGCCTCCCACCAGTGGTGTAACAGAAAATCCAAACTACAAATCAAAAAGCAATAAAACAACATACAATCTGAATAAAACTCTAAAATCTGGAGCAAACGGAATCGCCGTACTGCTCCAACTTGCCGTCCACACAACGATAAGTTAACAGTCAATCAATATGCACGCCAGCTGACTCCGATAACCAGCATGCATATGGCCGTTGTCCACGCCGACGTCCACTGTAAAAGCTGACAGCAGCAGGGAAAGAATTCTCACAACGGGAACAGACGGTAAAAGCACAGCAAGGCAAAACAGCAGCACTTCAGTTCGCGTAGCTTGGCGCAAAACTAAGGCCCACACTTCCAAATAAGCCGGGTCACAGAACGTAAGCACAATAGCTCAGAGGAGGCTTCTATAGCTACGACCAGCCGCGATGGAGGCTTCAGAAGAATAACCCGCAAATGATCTCCACCACACCGAGGGGAAGTCAGGTGACCAAAAAGGAGATCACAGGCAAGCGACGCAGAGACACTCAAATGGCCACTATTTATACCAGCGCCCCCTAATGGGCCAGGCTGAAAGTGGGTTGGACCGAAGGATAACATTCATCCTGCCACACTAGCACAGAGCCGGATCCCCGTTTGCCGTCAGAATTGCAGTAATTTCTTCAGTTCAACAAAGATGCTGAGTACATTCCTCAGAGATTTTGGTCCATGTTGATATGACAGCATCACACAGCTACTGCGGATTTGTCAATTGCACATCCATGATGTGAATCTCATCTTCCACCACATCCGAAAGGTGCTCTATTGAGAGCTGGTGACCATTTGAGTGCAGTGAACTCATTCATGTTCAAGAAACCAGTTTGAGATGATTTGTAACATGACTTGTTATCCTGCTGGAAGCAGCTATCAGAAGATGGATAATTGTGCTCATACAGGAATAGACATGGTCGGCAACAATACTGAAGAAGGTTTTGACATTTTCACAAAGTACAATTAGTACTAAGGGGTCCAAAGTTTGCTGACTATAGCTCGCACACCATTACATGACCACTACCAGTGATAGCAGGCTGGATGACACTGTGTGAAGTGTAGCCTCAGTTTCCTGTTGCAAGCTGACAGGAATGGTATCCAGTGTGATCCTCAGCTTTTTTGGTCCATCTAATTCACAATTCAAGGTGTGTGTTTAGAGTTGGTTAACATATGCAACACTTATGTATTTTAACAATTAATACTGTTTACAACTTTATGATTACTATGAGTACTGGATCACTTTAAACATTTTCTTGAGTTGCATTAAAAAACAATGTTTATGTAAAGATTGTAAGTGAAATTGTTTGTCAGTTTGCCTTTTTTATGAAGCTGCTAATATAAAACAGATATATATCAATGTCAATGGTGTGCAGTGAATTGTGGTGACGGAAGAAGACAAGCGTTCTCTGCACTGATCTGTTAATTAACTAAATGTTGTGTCTGCAATTATTTTCACCATAATCACTTTGAGAAATTGATGTAGCCTCTTAAAGCAAACTGTGACCATACAGGAACCTGACAATCTACCAGTTCAGTCAGCTGAGCAATTCAGAAGTGATGGGCTTTTTTAAAGTGAGACTGATGCAGCTGCTCAGATGGATACAGCTACAGTACCTATGATAGAATAGAATAATCCTTTAATTGTCCCACAAGGGGAAATTTGGTTGTTACAGCAGCCAAAAAGACACATATACAAACAAAGAGTACACAGGACACAGACCAGAAAAATACAGAAACTATTTTTCTTACATATTTACATTAAGGACAATGGTTACTATATACAGAGAGTACTGTACAGTTTTATTAAATTAAATAAAAATTAAATAAAAATAACTACAGATAAGAGGCAGACCAGGTTGTAGTGCGAATCGGTTAATTAACTTATTGCAGTTACATTGCAGATGTAAACATCTATGTTTGTTGGGAGCAGTTCTGATTGTACAGTCTGACCTGCGGAAACGCTCTTTTATGCATCTAGGATGCAGCAGTCTGTCACTGAAGGAGCTCTGCAGTTCAGCAACATTTACATGCATGGGGTGGGAGACTCTGTCCATCAGAGATGTTATTTCGGCCAGAGTCCTTCTGTCTCCCACCACCTGCACTGGGTCCAGGGTGCATCCCAGAACAGAGCTGGCCTTCCTGATGAGTTTATCCAACCTCTTCCTCTCAGCTGCCGATAAACCGCTGCTCCAACATACAACACTGTATGACAAAAAATGACAGATGCCACCACAGAGTCATAGAAGGTCTTTAAAAGCGCTCCCTGTACTCCAAATGACCTCAGCCGCCTCAGCAGGTAGAGTCTGCTCTGGCCCTTCCTGTAAAGAGCATCAGTGTTGTGGCTCCAGTCCAGTTTATTATTCAGGTGAACACCCAGGTACCTATAAGAGTCCACTATCTCAATGTCCACTCCCTGGATGTTCACCGATGATACCATGGCAAGCACATGTACATGAGCAGGTAGTTATGGATCATGTTAATGAGTCTGAAATCTTTATGGATTTAGAAAACAAAGTATAGATTAGCTAATGCTAAGTTGAAAACTTTTGCCATAACACAATAGTTTGATCAATACAATTACTTCTATCAGCTTTTGAAAGATGGCAGAGCTCTTTACAACAAATTTTCTCCCAAGGGAGCAGAGGAGCAGCGGCACCAACAATTTTGCTCAGTCTCCCACTCTGGTGTCTGTGATTATCTTCATTTTGATGAAGTGATGATGATAGAACAGAGTTTGACAGTGTGGGAAAGCAGAAGTGCTATAAAGAAATGATCACCAGGCCAAATATTGGGGAATCCAGGCCCATGAGTGTATGCAGATCTTCTTTGTTAAACTTGCATAACCTTCAGTTACGTTCTACGTCTTTTCATTCACTGATTGGTTTTATTCCCACTTGTTTTTTTAACCTTTACTGTCACTTGTTGGTAAGGTTGATCCATCAGAAATCTGGTGACCTGGTTAGGCTTTGGTTTTGGAAAAAGTGGAGGCATCATTAAAAAACCCAGTTGTCAAGGGATTTGACCCTGGGGCGCCTCTGTCAGTGCGCCCCAGGGTGGCTGTGGCTACAATGTAGCTTGCCATCACCAGTGTGTGAATGTGTGCGTGAATGTGTGCGTGAATGTGTGCGTGAATGGGTGGATGACTGGTTGTGTAAAGTGCTTTGGGGTCCTTAGGGACTAGAAAAGCGCTATACAAATACAGGCCATTTACCATTTTTTAACAAGCATCCATAACTGAGAGATTAGACAGATATCACTGTTGCCATAACCTCATGCACCAGGGATATGACACTTAGCAGTATTTGACTCTGTGAGAATAGCATTGGGTTGACTGTATTTATAAAGCAATGAGAATATTTTAGATGTCAGGTACTTTTAAATGTACTGTCCCTTGAATTAATCCTGGGAGGAACATTGTTTCAAGTAAAATCCAAACATGACTCTATCAAATGAAAACTGCCCTCTTCCCTCAGGCAACTGTCCTAACTGTCCTCTAATGAGCGTAAAAATAGACAATTTTGTCAAACGTGGGTCTCTTTTAAAAAGGAAACCATTTTCACTGGACTTTATTTCTCTAACAGTGTCATTGGATGAGTCTGCCTTTGTGAATAACGGACAAATTACTCGAGTAACATATTGTCATCTTTATGCTTGTCTGCTAGCAGAATCTTTTTGTCCTGCAGCAAACATAAAGCACACCCCCATTAGAGACACAGACCACACTGTAATGAGCCATTTTCTTGTGCTCTTAATAGATGTCTCTGGTGTTTCACAAACATTCAAGAGCTGACAGGTGATAAATCAGATCTTACTGAATTCGACTTTTCTTCTGTTTTAATGCAGTTTAAAACACACATAGGATTCATCCTTTTAACTTTCAATAACATTTCTTCTGCATGTTTGTGTGTGTGTTTTGTTTGGCATAGTAGTGGTTAGACCAAAAAGACTAATGAGTTAGAATTAATGACTGAGTTAATCACCATGCCCATGTTGAGAGTGGTGGTTTTTATAGTATTATCATAGATTAATGAGCATGGCATTAGCCTCGGCTCCCTTGCTAATAGTGCTAATAGTGTAGCACTATTTTGTGATGCTGATTAGAGTTCAACCCTCAGTTGTCCGTTAGTGATATTTTCTTTACACTCAAACATTTTTACATTATAATGCCTTCGCTGGGACATATTCAACATATTTTATCTTTATTTCTTTCATTGATTCAACATGTTTGAGCTGTTTTAATACCAGGTTATACCCATGAGTCCTCGGGGATGAGGTGATTTGAAGTAAGTCTGAAATCCAAACAATTATAAGGGGCTCATACAGGTGGTTAGAATTTTGGTCGTGTTCAGAAGGCAAGCTGTTTTTATAGACATTGGGCTCCTTTTTCCTGCAGGGCTGGTGTATTTTTGATATAATTTGCTGCAGGCACAGTTCTACGGGTTTTACATGTGAGCTGGTAGTTTATTGGCACAACACTAACATGTTGAGATGGCAGGAGTGGTATGATGTCCATAGGAATACTGATGGGCTAGTATATGAATGTGGTGACCCATCAGCACTGACGGCTTTGATGAGTAAGAAATCTATAATGTTGTTGCGTCTTTCTGTGAAGGCTGTAGTCATCACACAATAGTAGGTTTCATTTGTGTGTCATGAGTTGCTGGCGATTTAATGTTTTTTTTCTTTCTTCTCTCCCAATGATGTTGAAAATATGAGCTGTTTGCTTTTAACTTCAGTATGTGAAAAGCAGATTGTATGGTTGAACTGCAGTTGTCTTTACATCACTTCGAGATACAGCTGGCAATGTAACACATGAACTATGCTCAGAAATGGTGGAACAAGCTGTAAACCTGAGGATTCGTGTTTAAGTGGGTTGAACTGTGCAGTCTGCGTATAAATGATGACACTGGACGCAGCGCATTCGGGTGATGTTTTCCAACTTTACTCATAACCCGGAAGCTCTCCCCACACAGCCTTATGGGAACAGTAGTCTACCGCTACACCTCCTCCTTTTAGCTAAAGACATACTTCATAACGACTCAAACAGCTCACTAGAACAGAAATGCGGAGCATCATGAAACGTGACGTGAAAATTATACACATCCCTCATTTGTTCACTTACATTTAAACGAAACATATTATTGTAAACATCTCTAACAGCTTAACCCATCTTTGAATAGAGCATGAATGGATAACTTCAGAGAATTACACATCCAGTCTTTCAGGAGGTCTCACCACTCGACCAGATCTGGTAATAGTTCCTGTTGGTCTGAGGTGGCTCCTATTTCTCTTCAGAAAACCCCTGTCTGTCTCAGTCTGACATATGCAAGAAGAGAGAAGGTAACCAAGTAGGGTCTCACTGATCAGTTTTGACACTAAGTATGTCCATGTGCTGTATGAGCAGTTATTTATCCATAATTAAGAGTTCCTGTTAACGAAAGATATTGGAGCTTAGCCTGCTGTAATTTCAGCGGTAAAACATTCTCAAGCTGCAGACACAGGACATTATTGAACATAAGCCAAGAAAGAAATAAAAAACAAACAAACAAAACAAACAAACAAACAAAAAAAACAAGGTCCTGTGGAATAAGCCACAGAGAAAAGGGGGACAGGGGAAAACGTAGTAAGCCAATTCTGCTATCTAGAAACCATATTCTAGACACATCTGCAGTCTGTAATAGTGATTGACTGTTTTACATCTGTGTCAATATCCTACTGCCACAAAAAGACCAGTAACAATAGAGTGCTTGAATCCATGTGATTCTGAAAAGCAAAAACAATAAATATGTTAATAAACAAACAAACAAATAAATAAATAGGTAACTGTGAAACGTGTGACTTGGAACTGCAGAGCATTTTCTGCCTTGGCAAAAACAGGGTCAGTTACCTTGACTCTTCTGAAATGACTTTGGGAAAGCTAAGTGAAAATAAAAGAGTTATACAGATGCTGTTGGATGTGATATTGTATGTGAAGCACTGGGATTGTGTTTAAAAGAACACCAAAGTCAAGGTTTGCAGGAGCACTTGATGACAAAAAGCTCTAAGATAACAGACCACAGATCAAGGTTAAATTTAAACTGTTGGGTTATTTATAGATAAAAACTGAAGACATACACAAATATTGGTACTAGATGCCATCATTAGTCATCATTTCAGGTGTCAGGTCCCTATTCTTCGATACCCAACATCCACAATGACGGCGAAACAACTAGTAGCTCAGTGTTCCAACATTCGAAAGAAGGGGCTGCTCTCACAGCTAGAGATTGACGAGGTACAACACAAATGCTACGGCAAGGAGGAGTCAGGACGCCAGGTCAGGGGGATATCATCACCCCCACCCGAGATTGGGTACATAGCCCCAAGTGCGATAGGAGAAGGATCGTTGAGTGCGAGAGGAACTGACCTGAAAGATAGGATCATGGCCAAGCTTGAAACCTGGATCCCCCGTAGCCGGTTACCAAGATTACGTGAAGTACCCTCAGAAGGTCTGCTAGATGATGTTAATGCAGCACTACGGACAATACCTACAACCACGATTACCGACACTAACAAGCTGATCTACAATACGGCAGCAGTGATCAGTGAGATGCTTGGCTACAAGTTGAACAGCCACAAGGGGCAGTACCCTCCATGGAGAAGGAGGCTAGAGCGCAAGATCAAAGTAGCACGGAGGGAGGTTAGCCAACTAACGGAGTTGCAGAAAGGTGCGACAAAGAAGGTGCATAAGAAATACTGCTAGTTAACGAGAGACACCCGGAATGGCTAACCGAAGGTCGGACGGTCCTGATCCCCAAGGACCCCAAGAAGGGACCGGTCCCCTCCAGGGGTCCTGATCCCCAAGGACCCCAAGAAGGGACCGGTCCCCTCCAACTACCGACCAATAACATGCCTCAGTACTACATGGAAGCTCCTGTCAGGCATCATATCGGCTAAGATGAACAGGCACATGGGTCAATACATGAGTGGGACACAGAAAGGAATTGGCAAGAATACCAGAGGCGCAAAACACCAGCTACTGGTAGACAGAACAGTCAGCCGAGACTGCAAGACCAGACTGACCAACCTGTGCACTGCCTGTGAAGGCCTATGACTCAATGCCCCACAGCTGGATACTGGAATGCCTAGAATTGTACAAGATCAATGGGACCCTAAGAGCCTTCATCAGGAACTCAATGGGGATGTGGCGCACAACACTAGAGGCCAACTCCAAGCCTATAGCACAAGTCACCATCAAGTGCGGGATCGACCAAGTAGATTCTCTGTCCCCACTGCTGTTCTGCATAGGCCTGAACCCCCTCAGTGAGATCATTAACGAGACTGGCTACGGATACCGACTACGGAACGGAGCAGTTGTCCGCCACCTCCTGTACATGGATGACATCAAGCTGTATGCCAAGAGTGAACGAGACATCGATTCACTGATCCACACTACCAGGCTATACAGCAATGACATTGGAATGTCGTTCGGACTGGAGAAGTGTAGTCGGATGGTAACAAAGAGAGGGAAGGTAGTCAGAACTGAGGGGATTGAACTACCAGAAGGCAACATTGCAGACATAGAGGACAGTTACAAGTACCTGGGGATCCCGCAGGCGAATGGGAACCATGAAGAGGCCGCTAGAAAAGCTGCAACCACCAAGTACCTGCAGAGGGTCAGGCAAGTCCTGAGGAGTCAGCTGAATGGTAAGAACAAGATCCGGGCCATCAACACGTACGCCCTGCCCGTGATCAGGTACCCTGCTGGGGTAATAGGCTGGCCAAGGGAGGAGATAGAAGCCACTGACATAAAGACAAGAAAGCTCCTTACCATGCATGGAGGGTTTCACCCCAAGTCCAGCGCCCTGAGGCTGTACGCTAAGCGGAAGGAAGGGGGCCGGGGACTGGTGAGTGTCAGCACCACAGTTCAGGATGAGACAACAAACATCCAAGAATACATTGGGAAGATGGCCCCAACTGACCGAGTGCTCAGTGAATACCTCAGGCAGCAGAAACCCAAGAAAGAGGAGGGAGACGAGGAACCATCATGAAAAGACAGGCCCCTGCACGGTATGTACCACCGGCAGATAGAGGGGGTGGCTGATATCCAGAAATCCTACCAGTGGCTGGACAAAGCTGGACTGAAAGACAGCACAGAGGCACTAATCATGGCAGCACAAGAACAAGCTCTGAGCACAAGATCCATAGAGGCTGGGGTCTATCACACCAGGCAAGACCCCAGGTGCAGGCTGTGTAAAGATGCCCCAGAGACAATCCAGCACATAACAGCAGGGTGCAAGATGCTAGCAGGCAAGGCATACATGGAACGCCATAACCAAGTGGCCGACATAGTGTACAGGAACATCTGTGCCGAGTATAACCTGGAAGTCCCGAGGTCAAAATGGGAGATGCCCCCAAGGGTGGTGGAGAATGACCGAGCTAAGATCCTGTGGGACTTCCAGATACAGACGGACAAAATGGTGGTGGCTAACCAACCGGACATAGTGGTGGTAGATAAACAGAAGAAGACGGCCGTAGTGATCGATGTAGCGGTTCCGAATGACAGCAATATCAGGAAGAAGGAACACGAGAAGCTGGAGAAATACCAAGGGCTCAGAGAAGAGCTCGAGAGGATGTGGAGGGTGAAGGTAACGGTGGTCCCCGTGGTAATCGGAGCACTAGGTGCGGTGACTCCCAAGCTAGGCGAATGGCTCCAGCAGATCCCGGGAACAACATCGGAGATCTCTGTCCAGAAGAGCGCAGTCCTGGGAACAGCTAAGATACTGCGCAGGACCCTCAAGCTCCCAGGCCTCTGGTAGAGGACCCGAGCTTGAAGGATAAACCGCCCGCAGGGGCGTGCTGGGTGTTTTTTTTATATATGTCTATCTATATATGTCTATCTATATATTTATATATCTATATATATATATCTATATATCTATATCTATATATATCTCATAATAATCTGACAATACTATAATATTGGCCATATTATATTTACATTGCCACAGTGAGTTGACTTTAGTCTCATGAACAACATTAACTAATTGTTATTTACTAACTAATCTTAAATGACTGTTCAGCACAGAAATGAAGCCCAACAATCATGTTTTACAGTCCCGTGGTCTCAGCCTCAGATACTCAACTAATCAAAGTGATGTCATGACAAAAATGAATGACCAACAAAACATTTTTCTCCTTCATTTCTGTCACACAAAGCTGTATGTAACGCGTCTCGCGGTTAGTATCATGGTTGCTAGGCAACCTGAACAGCGCGACGAAGCGTATACCGTCCCATTTCACAAACCTCTCACTTCCGCACTTCTCGTACATATAGTACGCACCGTACGTAGTACGCGTAGTACGCGAAGTGCGCGTACTTCAAGCGTGCAGTCTCTTAATTGGGACACAGCCTATGTCCACGTCCTCCCCCATGGTTGTGTACCTCTCCGTGTTTCCCCAAGTGTGTTATTTTTAGAATTTTTAAACCCAGTTTAGTTTTGTATCACCTTTTCCCTTACAGCGAATAAAGCTGCATTTTGAGTTCAAGTTTTGTTTCCCGTGAGTTTGCATTTGGGTCCTCTCCTGCTGGCTCATAAGAAAGGGAGCAAATGGGTTGAACCACTCTGGAAGCACCGAATCCATACAATCCAACTGGACAGCTCTAGGTGGGGCGTGGAGGTTAGTGAATAAAAAAAACAAAACAAAAAAACCCCACACACATGTGCAGGGCCAGTGACTGAGCAGTGTGACAATCAGTGTTTTGGGGACATAGCAATACAGTTTTTAATCTTCACTAGCCAACCTACTCACCAGATTTTGCTTTCAGCCACCTCCCAAAATGAAGTTCCAGTTAGAGAGTCACCATTTTGTCACCCTGGAGGAGATGCACACATGCACAAGTGCAAGGGGTAAAAATGGGAGTTTTGTAAAAAAAATAGCAGCCAAATTAGAAGTACTTCCAATTTGTCTAAGGAGACTTCATCCCAGGGGAAGCAGTCAGTTTAAATCAGGTGTTTTCTTTCACTTTCATGGAAAACATTTAAAGCTTTGATTGAATCTCAGACATGACCGTAGATCGGGATGATGATTCACTTATCAGCAGGGAGCATAAAGTAAAGACACACTGGAATGGCTCAGGGAGTTAATGGAGCCTTAATGGGTACAGCTTGTTCCAGCTCATCCCATAGATCAAAGGTGTCGAACTCCAGGCCTCGAGGGCCGGTGTCCTGCAGGTTTTAGATGTGTCCTTGATCCAACACAGCTGATTCAAATGGCTAAATGACCTCCTCAGCATGTCTCGAAGTTCTCCAGAAGCCTGGTAATGAACTAATCATTTGATTCAGGTGTGTTGACCCAGGGTGAGATCTAAACTAGAAATGGCACGATACCACTTTTTTATGTCCGATACCGATACCAATATCATAAATTTGGATATCTGCCGATACCGATATGAATCCGATATAGTGTTTTTTAATCAACAAAACTGTTTTTTTTGTTTTTTTTTTAAATATCTTGCTGCATTTTGTATAAGTTCATACTCAAGTTTAAAACAACAACTACACTAAAGCTATTCTGTTATACCTGTATGCAAAAAAATATATTTCATAGTTCAGCAATACTGATCAATCTAATAAACTTAAACCTACACCATCCTCCCTATTCTGGTATTTTAAAGAGTACTTAGCGTAAATATTAAGCAACCTAACTAATAGGGTTCCAACTCCCAGCAACAACAAAAATAAATAAATAAAAAATAGGGAACCACCCCTCACGCTCCACCTCATGATGCTTAATCGACGTAATCAACCTTAATTTGATGCAGTGTGAAAAAAAATGCACAGAAATCAATTATTTTTCAAGAAATATTAAATAGATTCAACATCTTTCTTCAACAAAATTGCAGACTGCACAGATGGTACCTTCCCAAAGGAAAAAGTACTATAGCTTACTAGGGTATATATATTAGACTTAATAGTCACTATATACAGTAATTGACTTCTATTCATTTTACATCAAATTAAAACTTTGGGTGTCAGATAATTATTTATTAAAAGCTAGACATTTTAAATGAGAATAAGAAAGAAAAGTATGTCTTTGTGCCCCCTTTTCCCTGTTAATGCCCTATCGGCCCCCCTGGCTAAACTTTGCTAGATCCGCCCCTGCACAGTTACCAGCGTCAGCTACGTAGAAAAAGATCCTGGAGTAGAAAGTAATATTAAATACATTCTAACAACAGCTTATCAAGCTTAAACGTGCTGCTGTTGTTTAGCCGCTGGTTTCCTCTTTCTGGTGCAAAGTGGGCCAAAAAAAAACAAGAGACGGACTCGTGACAGAAAAGCCGATCAGCTGATCGTTAAGCAGTTTCATGATTGAAGTAGCAGCAAGAAGAGGCAGTCGCTTGTTAAGCTTAATGCAGGAATGCTTTACAAACATTCAGAGATGGACTTACACACTTGCTTTACTTCTCTCGGGATAACTTTGTCGGAGATGAAATGCCGGGTTGCTAGCGAAGCTCCAAATGCTATCCAGACCACCGACAGGTCCCGCATGCCACAGCCGCTCTATCACGTGATGCATACTGCTCCGACGTGCTAACGTTCTGAGGTGAGTTACGGCGTGTTGCAAGTTTTGTGAGGTTATTTCGTGATATTTAATGGATCGGATTACATTTTTTATTTTTCTCCGATATCCGATCCAGTAGTTTAGGTCAGTATCGGACCGATACGTAATATCGGATCGGTCCATCTCTAATCTAAACCCTGCAGGACACCAGCCCTCGAGGCCTGGAGTGCGACACCCCTGCCATAGATGCTTGATCAAAAGTGGATCTGGGAAGTCTGGAGGTCAGTTCAATTCCTTTGAGTTCCCCCTGTGTTGTTGTCGCACCATCACTGAGTTTTAAAGGAAATCAAGGAAATTGTGACGATATTTCAGTTTGTCAGTTTGCGCATATATCTATATATCGATATATTCTCACATTTTAATATAAAGAGGCAAAAATAATCTAAATATACTATTTAGAATAGATAGATAGATGGATAGATGGATGGATAAAAATGATTTAAATAATATATATATTTTTTTCCTTGTGAAACACTGAGAGGTCTCACACCAACGCTATGTCCTAATTCAGGGGGCTGCATCAGTCGAATAAAACAACCTAGACTTTTTATCTATTTTGTCTGACCTTAATGCAGGGGTAGGGAACTCCAGGCCTCGAGAGCCAGTGTCTTAAAGGTTTTAGATGTCCTTAATCCAACACAGCTGATTTAAATGGATAATTACCACCTCAACATGTCTTGAAGTTCACCAGAGGCCTGGTAATGAACTAATCATTTGATTCAGGTGTGACCCTGGGTGAGATCTAAAACCTTCAGGACACTGGCTCTCGAGGCCTGGAGTTCCTTACCCCTGCCTTAGTGTATAAATCTCAGATTTCTCAAGACAAGAGAAGGCCCTGGCCACGTAAAAACAAGATTTCTTAGCCTATGCCCCTTTAGCCAAAAGTAATGTAAACACTTTGTATGTAAACAGTTAGCTAATGTAGTCCATGAAACTAGTATCATTTCAGGTTGACACTTGGGTCTATAATAAATATATTATTTATTTATATACATGAAATATATTTCATCATAAAAGACTACTGGTTTAACTCAGTCAACTCAAACACTCTGCTTTGATGTAGCTTGTAACAATGTATATGACAAATAATGTTCCTTTGTTCTTGCTGTTATATTCTTCTCATTGCCATTGTCTGTTTGCCTCATGCTCATACAATTTCATAACTGTCTTATGTGAAATGTCAAAGGAACACCTTTTAATTAGAGTATAGCATGAAGTCAATTAAACTTCTGGGATATTGATCTCCTCAGTTAAATACCCAAGGATGTTGTTAATAAGTTTCAGCTGTTTTGATGTTAATGAAATTAACAACAGGTGCACTAAGGGCGACAATTAGACAACCCTCCCAAAACAACGTTTTTGCAGGTGGAGGCCACTGATATATTTTTCCTCATCGTTTCTGTTTTTTTCCACAAGATTAGGGTCAGTGTCATACTGACAGTATAAAGGGATACCTCGACCCTACTGAGGCTCCACAGGTAGTCCAACTCCTCCAGCAGGTATCACTACCAGAAGGTTTGCTATGTCCCCAGCACAATCTCGAGAGCATGGAGGAGATTTCCAAGAGGCAGGCAGTTAACTTAGGAGGGTTGGACAGGTCCTTAACCCATCAGCAGGACTGGTATCTGCTCCTTTGTGAAAGGAGGAAGAGCTGAGCACTGGCAGAACTTTACAAAATGACCTCCAGGGAGCATCTGGTATGAATGTCTCTTACCAAACAGTGTGAAAGAGACTAGTAATGAGAGTAGCCTGAGGGCTCAGCATCCTCACGTAAATCTTGTACCCACTGCCCAACACCTTGGAACCAGATTGGTATTTACTAGGATGCCTTTAGTTGTCTGCCCGAAACCGGAAGTGATGTCATTTTGGCAGAAATGTAGTTTTTTTCTCTACCTTCAGGGCCTATACAAGCAAATACTGGTGTTTTTAAAGGTTATGTTTGACTTTATGACTTTCTGTGTTGTTTCTGGGATGCTTAGAAGTCAAATTGCACTGCTGGAAATAGTTTATTTTGATGCACATGCTGTTTTCTTTGGAAATTTGCATTATAATATTTATTTTCGTTTTTCCTGCAGTGTATAAAAATTGGTGTATTTAAAAAAAATAAAACTATGAAGACACTCAAAATAAATTTCCTGTGGTGGGAAACTATTTTGTGCAACTTTTTTGTATTTACAGTTTTGAGGGATAAGCCTCTTAAATTTCTCTAACTAGAAATATATGTTAAAAAAAACAAAAACGATTTTCAATTTTTTTGTAGTTTTTGCAATCTATGTAATTACTATGCACTTAATGCATACATATTATTAAAATTTGGGCTATAATGGTTGTATTGATGTATAGCAACTTAAAATGCTCCCAAAAATACAGCATGTAAAAATATAATATAAGCTCTCTCTGCAGGATTGCTCTCCCCCCGCTTCAGGACACCTACACCAGGAGATGCCGGACTAGAGCAGCGCAGACACTGAAGGACCCGTCCCATCCTGGCAACAAACTGTTCCAACTTCTGCAATCTGGTAGAACGTTCCACATCATCCGGGCAAGGACAGAGAGACTCAAGAGGAGCTTCTATCCCCAAGCCATCCGGGCCCTAAACACACACACCCGCCCTCTCACATCATCTATAATTGACTGAGACAGGACTCTCTTCCAGACACTCTAAACCCAGGCACAATGTACATTCCAAATTCCTTTAATTTTAAATATTGTCTATTCTGTAAAATAGTCAGATGTCTATTCATATTAATGTACAGAATTCACCTGCTTGCTGCTACTACTGCACATTCACCCAATGTATATATTATATATATATATAATGTTCTTCCTCTACCCCCCCCCCCCCCCCCATTTTTGCACATGTCGAGGAGCGTGTCAGGCTACATTTCACTGTGTGTTATACTTGTATAACTATGCACGTGACAAATAAAGAACCTTGAACCTTGAACTTAAAGGGTTAATGTTTAATCCCATGTACACAACTAACAAGTCAAATACTCAAGCCTTTTAATTCAGCTCTGATTTTTTTATATTGATATATTCAATACATACTTTTTGAAATCAAAATGTTGGCCTGTGTTTCTGTCCTCACAGGAAACACACTTCAAATGTATGATTTTATAGAATATGATACATTACTGTAGATCATGAATATGAAGTGTTTAAAATAATCTCAGCACTAAACATCTGAAGGAGTAATATTAACCCATTTAACGCCACATTTAACAGTGTCAGCTAATATCAAATAGTTAGATAACTACAGAAATATTGAAATGTTAATTTTAATACTATTTTAATAGTATAGTTATTAAATATTTTAATAGTTTATTAAAATATTTAATTCTTCAAATCTTTGTCTCTTCTTCCTATTTGCTTCCTTCTGGTACCAGGTTGCTGAGGGAATGTCGGCATGGTCAAAACAAAGGTTAGTTTTGTTTTTGTAAATGTTTCACTGGTTGAAGCCAGAAATTCTGTAGTTAATGTTTGCTGATGTTTGCTGAAAAGTCAACAGCAGTATTAGAATGTCTCATGTAATTTATCAATTTTAAACTGGTTTGTAGTTAAGGATCTATCTTTATCGAATGGGGTTTGACAGCTCTTAGCTGGGCTTGCCGTTTGTTTCCTATGTCTGGCGCTTTGTATTGTCTTGCATGTCCCTGATAGGTGGAGTTCATTAGTGCAGTTGGGATCACGTGGACAGTCTGCTGGGAGAATTTAAGTGCTTGTTGTTTCAGTCTTCTCTTACTGTTCATGCACACAGCACTATGCTATTTCTTTGGTTGGCCTGGGTATTTTACATTTTACACTTCACAACACTATACAACAAATATTGAAATACTTATCCAACTAATATGAACACATCTTCTAGAGCAGCGGTCCCCAACCTTTTTTGCGCCATGGACCGGTTTATGCCCGACATTATTTTCACGGACCGGCCTTTAAGGTGTCGCCGATAAATACAACAAAATAAATCTAGTACCGGTACCGAAAAAAAGAAGATTTATTCATAACACACGTGAAAAGACCCAGGAAAACCAAGTTAACGATTAAAAACGATAACAAAATAACGCTGAAAACCGATAAAAACCCTGAAAACCATACATTTCACACCTGAGCCTCAACTCTCGCGGCCCGGTACCAAACGACTCACGGACCGGTACCGGTCCGAGGCCCGGGGACCTGGGGACTGCTGTTCTAGAGCTACTTTTTTGCTCCTTTTAGTTAAAATACACTGCTGAATTTTATTTAAAGCAATGTATCTCCTATTATTTTTCATGGCACATGAGCTGGGCTGTGACACTGGCCCTTCATTTTTCATCTTTGAAACCAAAAAATTCAAAGATTTTCAATAGACAATCTGTAAAATCTGAACAACACAGTAGCATTGAAACATGACTTGATTTAGGTGGACTTAGACTCAATGTTCATTTTTGGTTAAGGTAAATGATCAGCTTAACAATGCTCATAATTTTCTTGTTCAGTTAAAGAAGGTAGGAGGCAGCAGCGTGGAGAGGGACAAAAGAATAAAGACGTGAGGCGGTAGCAGCTGTATGCACTGCTGTGTTACAGTCATTACTTATGTGCAAATGTGGTGAACAAATTTCAGGGTCAAGACTACACAAATGGGGGAAAAAAGAAAGCCGAGGTGAACAAACAGCAAGCTGGAAAACTGCATGCTGTCTCAATTTCCTCTCTTTTCCCTTACTTTTATTTTCGCCACAGTTCCTTTGATAACTGACACAATATAATGTGTGCTGTGACCCCCCCAATATATTTAAAAGATTTAAAACATTTACAAGTTCATGTTTTCTTTATGAGCAGCCAGATCTCTAACAAAGCCATTAGCAGTTTTCTTGTGACACTTTGTCCAATAAAAGCAGGTCAATATACCGTTTACATCGTGTTATCAGAGACTGTTATTCAACATCATGTTATTTTGTGTGCCAGCGCCTCACTTTCTACACTTAATCATGCTTTGCATAAGGTCTGGGGAATTAATACCTGTGGATATTTATTTAAAGACAGACTTGGACCATCTAAATGTCCCCTTACTGTTTTCATAAATTAAGCTTCTATTATTACTGCTGCATATGTATCCATCACGGCCAGTCCCAAAATAACCTGAGCCTAATTATTCTGCCACCAGTGACGGATGTTCGCTGTGAAGAAAACCTTTTCTACAAGCTATAATCCTGTTGTACTATCTAAACCACAATGTTTGGAGGAGGGAGTAGAGACACTACAATGAGCTTGGAAAAGGACTCTTTTCTTGATGGTAGCTGTTTATAGCAACTACACTACCTGAACTTTTCCCAACTAGCTAGTTAATATAGTAGAAAGTTTAGAACATTTAGTTTGCTATTACCCTCAGGATGTAGATCCAAACAAAGCTGCAATTTTTATGTGGAGGGATCCAAATATCCCAAAAGGACAAATTGGCAACACAAAACATTACTCAGGTTGGAAATAATGCATTAATGCGTAGGCTACAATTACTGATCTACAGAAATAACGGTGCTGTTAACAGAAATTTGTTTCTAAAACTGTTAGAATTAAAGATAGAAAACCAACACAGTGTTGCATTGCTGACTTCAATAGAATATAGCTTTTGATGCCTTGCATACTTTAATTCCAGCCCACACAAAGAATGCAAAAAAGAGGTGTTCAAAGAACTGCACAGTGCCAGACCTCCTGGCATCCACATCTCGCCCGAGTATTTGAAACACAAGAACATCTTGTAAATATAAATCATCACATAACTCTAATTTCACTCGGTGACAAAGCCTACTTTATTGTCTGCAGCATCACAGCCATTTGCCAGCCCAGTGAAACAGAAAGAAGCTAATCTCTAACTACAAGAAGGAACATGCCTTTCAAGTCAAATGTAAGTCTTACTTGTGAGAAAGTCATCAGATATGGCACAAGCCTAAAGAATTCCACCGATAACCTTCACACTGTAATGCCCCTGAATAAATGTCAAATACTATCTGCTGTTAGCTCAGTGAAACCATTGCATTCAATCTGTCCAAATGGAAGTGAAGAGCGGTGAGAAATAAATCCTTAAATCACACTGCGTCAAGTTTCTAAAAAACAGACAAGACAAAACATTGGTAAATTCTTTCATGTTCAGTGGATCCAGCAGAGGAAGTGTATAAATGGTATAAATTGTACTGCAGTCTGTGTGCAAAAAAACCCCCAAAAAATAAAAATGTCAGTTTGCTATTGGCTTCCTATGTCTGTGTAAAAACAACCACAATAAAAGAGAGAGAAATAAAAGCTATGCTGTTATTCATATATACATGTAACCACTCGCTCAAGGACACACACTTGCATCAGGTCTTTGAATATTCAAATAATGCAAGCTTCACTTGTCTCTTTCTTCCTATGAAAGACTCCAGTAGCTTATAATCAATCCAAAGTAATACTTCTGCTTTTATAAGAGCCAGAGTCATTAATGTGTTTAAGGTCATGTATAGGGACTGGAGATCAAATCATAGAGGTCTGCCCTTTGGGTTGATAGTACAATTTTGATTGATGTAGTCCTTTTACATTCAGGTGATGGGAGTCAAATGGCTTTTATATAAATGTGCATACATCCCCAGTCCCCCATACATACACATCCTTGCAATATCCTTCGCTCTGATAGTTTAGACATTCACAAATTGCAGCTGAGTTAATTCAGTTTGGTTGCTTCCAATGCAACCACCCAAAGAGATTCTCTGTTTTCAGTTTTTGAGCTTCACCATACTTGTTGCTTTGAGGTCCAACTTTCAGACAGTACATGCACTGAAGTGGAAATCTTGTAATTGTTTTTGAGATATTAACTTTCTGTTATACTCTCCCATCTTATCAAATTTCTATGTAAAAAAAAAAAAAAATTCAAACAATTATTTCAATGTTGATTTAATTGATTGACAAAACCTTATATGGACCTACATGTAAAATTACAAATCCCAGAAAACATTCACGTTGTCATTGGATGATAACTTTAGCTTAAACAAACTTTAATGCATTGTAATGTTTTGTCATCCCCACTATAATGTACAAAAAACCTTTTACTTCAGTTTTCTTTGACTTTTCAATTTGCGTTGAATAAATTTGATAAAGGTCAAGCGCTTGTAGGTAAGAAATGACCCAAGACTTTGGAATGAATATACAGTGCGTACCAACTAAACAAGCAATCCATAATTCCAATATTGATTTAAATGTAGAGTCCACCTCAGGTGGTAGAATGTTGTTTCAGAAGGGCTACACACATATCACCTATACTCACATAAACCCATATAAACGTAGATGTTGTTAAGGAGTGCATTTGATACTCAGCAGGGGAGATATAAAGGGAGTTGATGAGATAAAGGTCTCAGGTGTAGTAGTACTGCAGCACTTCGCTCCTTGCTAACCCACATTGCTTTAACTTTTTAACAGTATTGTGTCACAGTGGATTCTGGACCTAAGGTGGGGGATTTCTCTCAAACACGGCCTTGTGCAACCTTTGGTTTAAAATGATAACCTTCAGGTTTGTACACTACTATGTACTAAGAGTGAAAAATCTGTTTGGTGAGTTAGCATTCATAGTCACCAAAAAACACATACCTGACAGATTTCTTTAGCATTTTAAACAAACAACTGGGCTGTGTTTGGTTTATATGCCATTCTTGTTTTTCCCATGCTCATGTATTATATTCTTTATGAACGTAATGGAAGTAAATGGTAATATTTTTTTAATGTTTGTACCCAGCAGGGTTTTAATAGTTTTGCAATTTTCATTAGTTTCTATTTTTATTTAGTTTTGGCTTCAGATTTTCAATTTTTTATCAATTTTAATTAGTTTTTACCATTTGTTTGCTAGTTTAGTTAGGTTTTATTTTATTTTTTTTGAAAACCCTTAGTTTCAATTTAGTTTTGATTAGTTTCACTTGTAGTTTTAGTTGTGTTTGCAATAATTAAGTGTAACAAAATCCCAGTATTAGTCATGCTCTTCTGCTTATCCTTGGGTATGTTGCTATTCCAGCTACCATACCCTGCACCCAGGACAGGTCGCCAGTCTGTCGCAGGGCTAATACGCAGATACAGACAACTCACATTCTCACCTATGGGGAACCAATGGGTTCTTAAAATAATAATAATAAAAATTAGGCAGATGAACAACCATTGATACCAGGCAACTATAAAAGATATATCTTTGCCCCAATGAGATTATTAACTCTTGCAGCACCGGGTGTTCGTAATTTTGGTTCAAGTGAATTGCTACACTTTTTGAAGGCAATTGACTCAGTTGTGTAGATATCCCAGTCTCAATAAACATATTCACCAATGCTTCCTCTCGCTGGTGATGTTCCTAAGAATTGACCAATGAGCAGCCATCGGCTCACTGTTGGAAGCACTGCATTAAAGTTTTTTGTGCAGTTGTTTTGGGATGCATCACGCTGCCTTGCCTGGGGATAGCTTCTGTTTTCTGGGGATGAGGGTTGAGTGTGCTCCCTTACCTTCTCAAGGTAAGCTAGGTTAGCCTTCATGTGCGAGCTTTTCAAGTGCACTTTAAGGTTTCTGGGACTTTTTTCCCTTTAGAAATGTCCCTCATAATTTGTCTCTTTCCACTGTGAGACACTTGCTTTATCTAAAACACAATCTGAAATTGGACTCTGGCATTTCTCCCGACTTTTGCTGCAGCACAGACGACTCGACTAATGTACTTACTATCTGCTGGCATAATGAGACACAGCAAGAAAAAAACCTGGAAACTAAACTTCATTTTCACCCTTGACTATTGTATGACACACACACATCAATGAAAATTAAACACATTTTCGCTATAAATTAAGTTAATTTTAGTTAGTTTTGTGAACACTCATTACAGTTTTAGTTAGTTTTCCTTTTTTTGCAAAGTCTTGTTTTTACTTTTATTTTCGTTAACGAAAAGTTTTTTCACTTCTAGTTTTCGTTATTTCGTTAGTTTTCGTTAACAATAATAACCTTGGTATTCAGGGCTGGACTGGGACAAAAAATGGCCCGGGCATTTTGACGAGAGACCAGCCCACCAGGTATTATACGAAAAGCCATAAAGCCTTTGAATGAAAACAAACGCTGTTGTGACAGTGATGTGCACTGTCTTGTTGGTATATGTATGATTTCTATACATTTTACATCAGATAAAAACTTTGGTTATAAAATTCAGATAATTATTTATTAAAAACTAGACATTTTAAATTAGAATAAGAAAGAAAAGTATTTCTTTGTGCCCCCCTCTCCCTGTTAATGCCCTACCTGGCTCCCTGGCAAAACTTTGCTAGACCCACCCTGCACAGTTACCAGCTGTGAGGCACTTAGAAAAGGATCCTGGTGTTATTTCTCTCTCAGAAACAGTTCATAACTTCCCTAGAACTTATTCATGTCACCTAAAAGGTAAACCTGTTTCTCCATCACAGCTCTGATGATTCAGTAAGGACATCTCCTGGTTTTATCTTCATGTTTCCCTCTCACTATACATCCAAACTGACCTCATAACCAGCAGCTTTTACAGCTGTGGCTCCAGCAAACATCAGCTAAATAAATTCTAACAAATGTATAAATTCTAACAACAGCTTATCAAGCTTAAATGTGCTGCTGTTGTTTAGCGTGACATCCGCAGGTTTCCTCTTTCTGGTGCAAAGTGGGAGATAAACAAGAGAGAGGGACTTGTGTCAGAAAAGCCGATCAGATGATCATTGATCAGTTTCATGATTGAAGTAGCAACAGGAGAGTGAGGGGAGAGAATGAGAGAAGAAGAGGCAGTTGACAGCATAAAGACACAGAATAACTCCAGCTTTTGTCTTTTCTTAAATTCTAGCTGAAGTCCGGGACAAACTGTGTTCCCTCTCAGCTCAATACGAAACGTGTAATATTTTCTCTGAATACGAGACGATTCAGTTTTTTACGGGAGGGTTAGCAACTCTACTAACTAACCTTATGAATAAAATAAAGTTCACTGTCAGTAACATAGCACCCACCCAGCTGTATAGAAACTCCGCCATGCTAGCTAGTATGCAGGAGTTATTGTAACTGACTGTAAAAAGTCAGCACAAACAAAATAAACTCCACCTAAACTTGGTTTATATCTGACCCAGATAGACTGCAGGTCTTAACTTCTCACCTGAAGTTCAGTTCACCTGACACTCAGAACAGCAGCCGCCTCAGGTCTCTCCTCCTCCTGCCTCCCCTTTCCCTCATCCACCTGCTGGCCTCTGTGAAAGCTCCACCATAGCCAGCACCAAACGGCCCACCGGGCAAGTGCCTAGTATGCCCGATGGCCAGTCCAGCTATGTTTGTACCTTACAAGAAAACAGCAGATACCAAAGCCCATTTTCAACCTTGAATGACATTTATTTTTACTTTGTCCACTCCAGAAAACATCTAACCTAGTGGGTTGATAGGTTGTCAAAAATGCCATATGTCAAATACACTGACTTTAAGTAAGAAGTACCCAAACAACTCAAACAACCTCAACAATTCACTGTTGTTCTTAAGCGGTTATGTCAGTACTTGCTGTTTGTTTGTCTCTCCATTATTGAGACCTCACACGATGAAATATATTTTTTCCCTGGATTTGCCAAAAAAAAAAAAAAAAAGATTCCTGGAGTCAGTTACCATGAGAGAGAAAATTATCATGTATATTATGTAGCTACTTATCAATAAAGTATAACATACATGGGTTTGACATGCACTTCAGTATGTTTTGCTCTTCAGAATTGGAAATATATATGATGTTCTTATGCCTGAAGAATCACTTTAGCCACATTTTTAGCGTCATGGATCTGGTTCTTCAGTTTTAGTTAATGCCGTTCCCTCAAATGTATTTTTCTTGTGACATATGTGGAGAGCACATCTGCTGCTTCATTGTTGCTGCTGTGTTACATTTGCTGCACAGCTGGTATTGACAGTGGGAACTGGTTTGTGTTTGCAGACCTAAAGGTTGCTTATTCTTCCATGAACACATGTTCTTCCACTCAGCTTTCATCCTGTAGGTGTAAAGGTTAAAGGTATGACTTTTAGAAGTTTGGGAGTCTACTTTTTCTTTTGGCTATTTAGGTCAAAGCGGCCTTTTACCCACTTAAAAGCATTTCAGCCCCCCCTACCATTTGATTCCTAGCTGATTAATCCCCATTTTGACAGCAGGGACTGGAGAAAATATAGCAAAAGCTGTCGTAGAAAATCATTTGTCTTTGCATACAAACAATGGATTGTTAAAATCTGTTCTCGCCACAGCATGGAGATGGCATTCTGCAATTGCAACATAACTCAACAGGCAACTGGTAAAAACATATCCATTAATTTTTTGTTTGGTCAACAAAAGAACATCCTCTCGTAGATCCTGCTCAAAGTGATGCACATGATTTAGTGGAAGAATAACAGAGGACCTGTCAAGCCAATTCAGCTGGTTTCAGACAACATAGCATAGTGCATGAATGCAGATTAATGCAAGTAAACAGCTGGATACCTATAGACTAGAACCCACCAGTAGCAGTTTTTGATGAGACATTGGGAGACACCATTCAGAGGTGGAGCCAGACATTTGAAACACCCGGGGCTTAGCCCTAAAGGGTAGTGTGCATGTGGGATTTTTTTTTTTTGGGGGGGGGTTAGAAATGACTGAAAGATTAGTAGGCTCTGTTTTGAGTTTTGTTCAAAAAAGAATGACTTCATATAGGAAAAAAATATATCACATATGCAGGACACCTTAGACTAGTTTTTTAATTAAGCAGCAAGGCAGAACAAGGTCGGGCTGTATCAAGACACGAGGACTAAACCCCACAACAGTTCAAAATCAGGACTACTGAGGACTTAACCAAGACAGAACCAGAATCAGAACTAGATGATAGTAGCACTAAAAATCATCATATACCTGCACTACACTTATTTTTTTAATTCTACCAAAGTCCACTATTTAGACTGAGAAAAGTTTATATAATTATTTAGCCTTGTTGTGCAAACAAGCATGCATAACTTAATAAATGTAGAATTTGAAAAATAGTAAACCTAAAAAGAAACACTAGGTACGAGATACATGAGTACCTATGATACGGTGATACTTTTGGTAAACAACCATGTGACTAACATGTCTGTCTCACCTGCTCTTGTTCCATCTCTGTTCTGTCCTCATTCTCCTCTCTCTCCCTCTCTGTTCCTCTCTCTCCCTCTTTGTGCTGACAATCATCAAATATACAGTTGAAACCAGATATTTACACTCTTCAGATCAAAACACAAACACTTTTTTAATTGTAACATCAAATCAGACTAAATGGTTTTTTTTTTAGATTGATAAATATAAAAAACATATTTGTTAACTTTAAGAGTAAAGAGAGAAACTGTCTGTATTTCTTAATTGTAAATGGCACCAAATTGTATTCATAATTGAGCCACACTCATGGAGCTCCACAGTTCTTTTTCTGGTGTTTTGGTTGATATCTCTTAATTTTCCCATGTTAAAGAAACAGGCTCTGTGTTTTGCCTTATATGCGTCCACAGCTGTGCCACCAGTTTACTCACATGGACTCTACTAACCTATCAGAAGCTTCTTCAGCTCAGAATGGAATCGTCTGGAGTTTTCTTATTAATTAACAAACTTAGTGTATATGTACTCCTAAATTTAATGAAAGTGATAATAAATAGAAAGCTCTGTCTCTCTTTATTCTGACATTTAACTAATTCAAAAGATATTTCAATATTTATTTATCCAAAACAAAACAAGTTTACTCTAAATTGATGTTGTACAGTAAAAAAATGTTCTTGTGTTTTCCATAAAGTGTATGTAAATAACTGGTTTAAACTGTGAATATATTGCTATTTATTGAAGTTCCTCTTGTTTTGCATAGAAATATACTGAACAACATACAAAGCATAATATATAAAATACTGCCAGAGTTTTTTCTTTGAAAGAAGCCCCTTATGTCCATTCTTGTATATCAGTGCATTACTGAAACCGATTTATTTAGCCGTGGAGGGTAACAACTGAAAATATGAAATAAACACACGTAAGCTAAGACTCTCTAAAGAAACAGCATTGTTGTTGTTCGGCTTTTCATTTCGCCATTTGTTGATTCACTTGAAGAGCAAGTAACGTAATATGGGTCAAGTGATCAGTTTGATATCAATCTTTCGTGATGCACCGTCATATTTACATTATTTGTACGGTACGAATGATTTGCTTTGGTACCTGGTGAAACTTAAGCTCTCCTTAGTATGGCTGGCTCCGTTTCTCCAACAGCGCACTCACAGGCAGCAGCTGCCCCGCCCTCTCGCTCAGTCGCTTAGTGCCTGAGCTTGGATCATACCAATATCAGGGGGGGATTCACGCACAGTCATAAATTCCCACAGTGTGCACTATGTGCTTCGAATATTGTGTGTACTTTTTGTTTTATACAGTTGTCAGCCAGGCATCTAACTATGAAAAAAATTACACTCCAAAAGACCCCGGGCTTCTGACAAAACAACCCGGGCTTAAGCCCAGTAAGCCACCCCCACGCTCTGCCCCTGACACCATTGCTATTTTGGAAATTATCTTAGAATTTTAAGAACAACAATGAGATGCCAAAGAATTGTTTTTTTCTGTTAACCCTACATTTCATTCACGTACTGATAAATATTAGTAAATACTATAATTGTCTTAAAATGCTCAACAGCTGTTAGTTATTAAGGTTCTTGTTTCCACTCCCATGTAATCCACAGAGACATGAAAAATCAAAGCAGGTGTTGGTCAAGATGGTTGTTGTGTTCACATGGAAAAAAAAAAAGAGTGATGAACTCCATGCTTAGTCAGGGACCGTATATGCATGGATCAGAAGTTTCCTGAATCATTTCTCCAAAGAGATTGTCTCTTTTAAATCGAATCAAGCCATCAAGTTGACAGCATGTCCCAAGTCTGTCAAAGAAGACAGACGAGCAAATGCACACACTATACACTACGCATGCCTCAAAATCCTTAAAGCAAGTCAAGTCAAGTCAAGTCAAGTTTATTTATAGAGCACATTTAAAAACAACCAAGGCTGACCAAAGTGCTGTACAGTAAATACAGATAAAAATACAATAGAACACAATTTCGTAATAACACCTCGCTGATAAAAATAAAATAAAAATATATAAAACAAATAAATTAAACCTTTCTAAAAGCCAATGAAAAGAGGTGAGTTTTAAGAGCGGTTTTAAAAGTTTCTAGGCTTTTGGAGAGTCTGACGTGAGGAGGTAAACTGTTCCACAGTCTGGGTGCAGCCACAGCAAACGCCCTCTCTCCCTTTGTCTTTAATTTATACCTGGGAACATCTAAAAGCATCAGGTCGGCTGACCTCAAAGATCTCCTGGGGCGATAAGTACTAAGGAGTTCTGACAGGTAAGAAGGTGCAGTGCCATTTAAAACCTTAAAAGCCAGCAATAAGATTTTAAAATCAATCCTAAAAGCAACTGGGAGCCAGTGGAGAGAGCAGAGAACCGGAGTGATGTGGTCTCTTTTTTTTGAACCGGTCAACAGGCGAGCGGCAGCGTTCTGCACCAGTTGAAGGCGATGTAGACAGGAACGATCTAGGCCAGCATAGAGGGAATTGCAGTAGTCCAGCCGTGAAGTAATAAAAGCATGGACCACTCTTTCTAGATCGTTCCTGCAAAGGTAAGACTTGACTTTGGCTAAAATCCGCAAATGATAAAAAGATCCCTTAACTACAGAGCTAAGCAAGATGCATCTTTGTATTAAATACTTTAGATTAGAATCAGTTTGTAATTGTGCACACTTCCAGTTCACCTACCTTTAGCTTATTTCACAGGAGTCCACAGAGGAAGGCATCAGTAACAGGTAATAAGAAATGGCTAGCCCTTAGAATAAATGTGGAAAATGCCTCAATACTATCAGAAAAAACACTAATTAGTTTTTCCAAAAATGTAAAACTATTAAAAAAAATAATTCACCCTCCTCTCCAAATGCGTTACGTCAAGCATATCATTGACTATCAGGGTACTTTACTTCAATCAATGTAAAGTGTGTGATAATCAAGCGGAATGCTGTTTTTGAGAACAACTGTCAGAACACTTCAAACTAAATTCAAACTATGATGTGATATTAAATCAAGCAATATTTCAAGCAAATGAATAATACCATTCCTGTTTTAATGTAATTGTGTACAGAGGCTGAAACAAATATAGACAGAGACCAAAGAAGCCTCAGTGCACTAACCTTTCCAGCGCAACTACATCTGTTTATATTCGAACATAAATCACTGCTTAGGCTTTGGGCTCCATTAAGGACCAACTACTGTTATGTTGTTCAGCCTTGTTAGCTGTGGTTGCCATTTGAAGTGCCACTCAGTGTTGTGGGTTTCTACAGTCCTCTGCCGGTTGGTTTCTTGTCAAAGGGATAGCAAGATTTTAACACCTGCTGTGCTTAAGAGTGGCCATGGTGATATTTCAGACTTAGCTGACTGGAGACTAAAAGGTAATTTGTGGCCATTTGCTTAGTATTCACCAGGGGCGATTTTAGCCCAAAGCACCCCCAAAGATTTCTTACTTTTTTTGACAATATTTGCTGTTTGTGTGACACACTACTGAAAATATAAAAAAAAAATACAGTACTTGGTTGAGATGTAACATTTTAACAACAAAAGTATATATAGAGGTGTAAGTGCCTGGCTTAAAACAGGACATGTTAGCTGCATTTAACCTTCAGTTACTCTTTATATAGTTAGGTAGGAGTCAGGCCATGTTTCTTTTTAGCTGAAAAACATTACACCCAGGTAACCTGCAGTGTTGAAAACGTGTTTTGCGACGATGTTTGCTACCCTACAATCCATCCTACTGTGTAGTAAAATCAGCGACATCTGACCGTCCTGTTGCTCCCAATGAAATGTATACAGCCTATTTAAAATCTAAAACTTAAACTTGTCTGTAGCCTGCTGTTGTTACCACTGTCCTGTTTGAAATGGAATGAGAGAAGCTGGTTATTTTGTCATATGTGCATGTGCCGATATTAAACCCAGGAGCAACATTCAGGTAAAAGTGTAAGAACAAATGATCCATCAATAAAGGATATTATTGGATATATCTTTTATTAGATGTACTTGTGGTTTGGTTATTTGCCTTTTGTTTGAAAGTACACTGAGAGAGGACTTTTTATTAGTGATCTTAATAGTATTTTTTTTTCATATTAATGTAATTTTTTCATCTGATTGAATACAATCTATTTGTGTATGATTATCAGTCCAAAGAGGGAGAGAGGGAAGAGGGGAACATGAGGAGAAAGTGCAAGGTCAGGAAGAACCAGGTAAGAAAACAGACAGGGAATAGTGACAGGCACAACAGAAACTGTTAAACTGCTTGAGACAGTTGACCACCAAAAGTATTTGCCAACTTCAAGGTGAGGCGACATGGGTTAAAATGAAAGGAATAAATCTGCAGAGCCATAGTAGTTTTTCCAGTAAAGATATTTTCATACATTGTACCATAGGCAAAGTTGCCTCCATTTTTATAAAAAATTTTTTATCAATAATTTGTACATTTCAAGGACTCTATTTTTGGAGCCTATTTTCATATATCTGTATTGTATTATACATACACATTAAAAGTGAATCTCTGTCCAGAAAATGTACTCAGTTTACTTCTTACTCACTATGATCACCATTCATCATTTTCCCACAGTAATTAAGGTTAGGATGTGTGGGTTTTTTTTATTTTTTTAATTCCAATCCATTCTTTGTTTGCAGCATTTAAATAACCTTGATCAGATTTGATGGTTTTGTTACAGACTTAAATAAAAGTTTTTTGCTTTTCTTTCACAAATGTGGGGATTAAATTGTGTTAAAATGTACAAAACAGTGATGTCATGTTTTGTGACGAGGACACAGGCACAGAGAGACTTGAAGAATTTAAGAATCTTATTATTTAATAAAGAAATTTACAAACTTACTCAGAGATGGTAAAATTATGATGACTGATAACGGAGATGAAGACAACAGATGATGAGGCCAGGGAGGAACAGGGGTTTAAATGCACCAAGGAGACAGTCAGAGAGAACTCAGGACAACTGGAGACATTTAAGGATGCAGGGACTGACAGAGACAGGGAAGAAGTATCATCGTGACGAGTAAAGTTTGTCTTGCCTGGCTGAGCAGCTCTGGGTGCTCAGCACCCCCAAAGCTCTGATCCTAGAATCGCCCCTGGTATTCACATTCACTTATGTTGTTTACTTTGTCACTGGCAGAAATAAAATGACACGTTTTCCAATTTTTCTGATAAATTATCTGACATTTATTCATGGTGTTAAGTCAGACACCTAAAAATAGAGCATCTGAAGTGAAACAACCATCTTTCATATATTTTAATGAAGGAAGAAGGCCATGCTGCTGTTTAGCAGCAACAATACCAACGTTAACATAACAAGCAAATGCATTTTTAATACATTTTATTTCCTTGATGCTGACAAATGAATATTTGACTTTTATTCAGTCATATCTGTTATGCTCAGTGTGGTTTCTCTCTTACTTACTCACACGCACAAAGAAACACACACACATATACACAGAGAGCTGTAAGCCATAACTGCATAACTGAAACTGTTTCTTTTGAGCTATACAGCTGGATAAAAAGAGAGAAAAACCCAAGTAAAAATAAGCTCCCTAAGTTGAGATGTCTTTATTATATTTACATGTCAGATAATACATATGCAGTTTGGACCAAGCTTAGTAAAAACCAGTCAGTGCAACTGGCTTCAGGTCTCTTTCCTAATTAAGACCAGTGCTTTTTCTGTCACTTTGCTCACACAATTGGTCTACTAGCTTGGTCTGCCCATTCTGACGAGGCTTGTGTCTACTAGTTAGTTCACAACTTTGACCACAACTTCAAAAATATATGAGCAACTGGAATCATTCTTGTTATTTAGACGCATTGAGATGTAATACTTTTGGTCAAGATTTAACAGTCTCAACAGCTCTTGCACTGATTATCCACTGTCTATCCATCATCACATTTTGCCATAATCAGAAATTTATTATGTTTAAAATAATGGAATTGCTCCAAATCTTTGCGACTAATAGCACGTTTAAAAGCCAAGAAGCTCAAAACATCACTGTACCTTAACTGAGTCAGTCTGAGAAGCACTCTTAGAATTCTCATCAGTTGTTGTGATGTGTAATTAAAAAAATAATCAGATTTTTTTTTTTTTGTGGTTGATTTGGCGGTAAATTAAAAACCGTGATCTGTCAAACAAACAATTTGGACTCATTTTATAGGAATAGTACACCTGCAGCATCTCCTACTGGCTTTAGAAAAGATCATATCTGCATCATCTCACACAAACTTGATGTTACCTACCAGAGCAGCCACTTGGACAGGCCCCTCAGGCTAACAGATATGTAAGCTTTCTCCTTGGCTGCAGTTCTCCTTACCTGCTTGTGAATCACCTCATGCCAGCTGATCTGTGGCATAAGGTGAACAAGGAGAGAAGGAATGGTATGGAAAAGGCGGTGGTAGGGGAGTATCAAATCTAGGAAGAGGCTGGCTTGGGTGAAACTGCAGCGAAAGGAGGAGGAAGAGTGAATGTGGTTGTAAACACCTGGGACTGGGCCTTCATCCAGTATGGACATCTTGCACACCTGTAGCATCGTCTGTCTGGCAAGCACGGGTGAAGAGAGTAAAAGGGTAGCCATCTGCTCTATCATGCCCTCTTTCCTGTGAGTTGCCATGGGGATTTGCTTGTCTTGCCAAATGAACAGCAAAGGCCTTGTTGATAGACAACAGCGACCGACCTTCACCCACGCATCCCGCCTGAGCTGATTAATTTGTTGATTTTTCTAATTAACATCCTCTGGCAATAGCTGACTTAGCTGTTAATCCAGGACATGGGGACCAGGGAAGGGTTAAAGACAGAATAATAATGATAAACTTTCCAAAGTAGCAAATGTCCAAAAGTGACTGAGGAAGCATCTTGAGGAAAACTCTCTGTTTTAAATGTAAAATTAAGTAATAAATAGAAAATATCAATCTATAGGTATGAATACATGTATTTAAATTTAGGAATGTGATATTCAGAGGTGACAAGCTGTGGTAGAAGGTTTGTATTGTGTTGCTACAGTGAAGAAAACTATGGTCTAGTACAGCATATCAGTGAAATCCTGAAGTCCCTGTCAACCAGTCTTAAGTATTTGTGCTTAAGTGAGTGAAGAATTCATCTAGTATTCACCACATATACTGTCGGGTACGTGACATCCTTGCTGCTACACCTTTCAGGCACATAAGAAAATGTAAGACTGAACCATTAGACGTTATCAATATTTGATTACACATAAACCCACAGAGGATGTTAAGCGAGTGTCATCCCTTTCTCGGTTTCACAGGGTGAAACTGTCTGAAAACTCCCTGCACTTCTACAGCTGGTTTGGTGGAAATCTTCCAAGACAAGTTATGTGATCCACTGAACCACACTACAAGCACTACCAGATAGCTATCTGGGTATCTTTTAAAAACAGCTAAAGACTAAAGGCGGTTAAAAAACAAAACAAAACAAACTACAATGAAAAGCAACACATTTAGCCATTTTGACTCCATGAACGAGGATCATGCAACTCAAAAAAGTCTAAACTGTCATCATTAGCATCTCATGTATGCAATACAATGTGTGCAACCCCAATTCCTGAAAAGTCGGGGTGTTTAAAATGTAAATAAAAACAGAAGGCAATAATTTAAAAATCTCAATAAAATATAGAAAACATCAAATGTTTGCAGTAATACATTTGATATATTTCATGAAAAATAATGGCTCATTTTGACTTGATTTGATCAATTTGATGCAAACAACACATCTCAAACAATTTGGCACAGGAACAACAAAAGGTTGGAATAGTAAGTGCCACTAAAAAGAAACAGCTGGAGGAACATTTTGAAACTAATTTGGTTACTTGACGACAGTTCAGTAACACAACTGGCTATAAAAAAGAACATCTTAGTGAGGCAGAGTTTCACCAATCTGTAACCCCCCCCCTCTCTCTGCCCCCCCCAAAAAACAACCTGTATACGAATTGCACCATAATTTCAGAATAATATCTGTCAACACAAAATTATGAAGAATTTAAAGATCTTATCAGTCACAGTACTTAATGTCATCAAAAGATTTGAAGACATTGGAGAAATCTAGAGAGGAAAAAAAAAATCAATGATGAATCCCTGTGATCTTCAGGCCTTCAGGTAGCACTGAATTAAAAACAGACGTGACTGTGTCACAAAAATAATTTTATGGATTCAGGAATACTTCCAGAAAAAAGTACTGTTCATGAACAAAATTTGTTTTTTTTCATCCACAAAAAGTTAAAGTAGGTTAAAACTCTGTTGTGAAAGTGTAAGTCATATTTTAACATGATCTAGAAATGCCACCGTCTTCTTTGGAACAAAGCTTGTTTAGAATTGACTGAGGTAAAGTGGAAAACTGTTCTACGGTCAGATGAATACAAATTTGAAATTGCTGTTGGAAAACATGAATCCCAATCCTTTGGATTAAGGAGGAGTGGGATTGTCCAGCTTGTAATTACCACCCAGTTAAAAAGCCTACTGTATAAAACTGATAGAGTTGTACTTCCGGAAAGGCAACATCAATGCTGAAAGGTATACATTGCATTCTGTGTTTATTCACATTTTACACATTATCCCAATTCAATTGGAACTGGGGGTTGTATAGAAAGGGAACTGTCATGGAAAAGTAAATGTACTGATTCTTATATAGCGCTTTTCTACTCAAAATACTTTAAAGCACATTTCTTTCTACACCCAAGTCCTGTCTTTGTAACAGTCAAACACATTCATACTCTGATGAATGTATTGTAGAGCAACTTGGGGTTCAGTATCTTCTAAGTAGCCACAGACAGTGTTTTCAAGGTGCCACACCTAGTCATACTCTGTCAGCCTTTGATTATTAGTATTTTTACTGTTTATTCCAATATCGTATTCAGTTTTAACAAGTAAAATTCAACAGTCTTTGACCATGATGGATCTCATCCAGCACTTCAATCTCTTTTGAAGTTAAAGTTCCTGGATTGCAAAATATGCTGTATGTTTTTTTGTTTTTTTTTGTATTGTAGAACTGGACTCATTCTCGTGAAATAGTATTCAGTACTTCAGATGGAGCTTCAAGTTTGAAAACAAAAGAGATGCTGATCTCTGGGACAAAGAATAGTGATGTGCTGTGCTACATAATATGAAATAAGATAACAAGCACTCTTTCTGCAATGCAAAGTTCAGCCTTGTCATTCGGCAGAACGAGCAGAACTAAGGGTAGTGCTGTCACAAGAGCTTTAAAAAACACAAACAAAATCCTCCCTAAATCTTTGGCTCCAGAACCAACAATACTGACAAACTACAGCCTTTTAATCATGCCACATTTACTACTTTACCATCTTATGGTGGTAGGTATCTATCCTTCCAGCTGCAGTGGTGTGGGCTGAGGCTAATCCTAATCAGCCTACTTAAATGGCTATAGCTAGTCCTGCCCACATGCATAGGCTACGTTTCTATTTTACTGTGTCCATTATTGCACAAGAGACACACTGCATACCTTACCTGTGCAAGACACTTGCACAACCACCTACTTTTCCTTTGTTATTTCTTTGTGCACTCTGGGCTGGCAGTGCTGTCTACATCGATACTGCATGTGTAAGGGTTGCCACACTTTAGCGAAGTAGCTATGACACTAAAGTAAAGGTACTTAAAGGTACCCTTAGTTTTATTTTTTCTCCTGTGGATTTCCCCCTGCCTTCTTTCTGCTACCTTCATCCACAGGATAAATATTATTGATTTATGTCATATAGTTAGACTTCCAGATTCAAGCAAATCAGACACACTTTTCCTCTGTCTCACAGAGAAGTTTTTCTAAGTTGTTTTTTAAATTTTGTTTGTTAGACAAATAACTAGTGCTCCGAGCTCTTTAGATGAGCCTTAGCTGTTGCTGTCTTTACCTACAGTTTAACATGACATATTCAATTAGAATGGCAAACAAATACTTGCTTTAGAGGTGTATATTGAACCTGTCTTTTTCTACTCTCACCAATCGCAGTTTAGAATTTCTTGTGGTAGTGGTATAGGCTTTTGTGAGTCATTGATAGGCTTTGGTCTTAGTTATATGGAGTGCATAACTGTTTATAGGCCACAGCTTTGTAGTTTATGCATTTGCTAATAAAAGAGTCCTAGTTACATTACTCAATTATTTGTAAAACACAAAAACAAAATAAAACAAACAAGCAAGACAAAAAATGTGTCCTATTTTTAAAAGTATTCAATCATTTCTCTGTTTATACAGACTTATGTTTGTTGAAATTAATTGTGCTTGTATGGTTAAATGCAAAGTTATTGCACTTTTATAAATCAATCCTTTTTTACAAGCCAGACACAGAACAATGCATTACAGTGAACTTGGCCATTGTACAGGAAGTCCCACTCGAATAAAAAAACAAAGCACAGTTTGCAGCATAGAAACTGTTACATCTATGAGTTCACTTATTATTACTTATGTTAGTCTGTCAAGGTTCAATATAGCAGCTACTGTAACATTTACTGGATATTATACACTTTTCTATTGAGATCAAGCTAAACAGAACATCAAAGAAGTGATTAGGCACAACATTACGCCCTCTGACAGGTAAGTTAATGACATTGTCATTGTGTCCTCATGCAATGCTATGTGTCATTTCCCATTGGCGGCAGCCTCACCCAGCAGGACTGGTCACGCTGCAAAACATGTTCAGGAATGACTTGATAAACCCTTCAAACCTTCATCACCCCAAGCCTATGTAGCATCTGTGCAGTGCACTGAAAAAAGCCCAGTCCGTGAAAACCCCATTGCACAACCCACAAGATCTCCTGCCACTGTTCTGGTGCCAAAAACCACCAACACTTGCGCTAAAGAGTCACAACTGTTCTGCAGCATAAGGGTAATTATGCAAATGGTTTTAATGCTGTTTTTAATTTTCTGTTGCTGACAGCTCAGCTTAAGGCAACACAGTGTGAATTTTTTTTTTTTTTTTTTTACTTTCTCCTCAAAACAGACAGAATCTGTAATTTGATCATAAATAAACTGGTGATAGTGAACAGGTACTGTGTCTTACTTGTACCGGGCAAATTTGAGTAAATTGTTTTTGATATCAAACAAATCTTCTTTACCAGCCAACAATATCCTGGTTGAGAGAACACCTAACCAAGCATTTATCCACAGGGAACTTAAAAGATATGTCATTTTTTATCTATTTGCAGCCTCAAGGTATTAGGGCAGTATGAGCCTGGGAGCTTTATACAATATTGAAACAGATGAGATATGGTTCTTGTTTATGGTCTGTGAAGCATGGTCTTGGTATTTTTTCACAATACAACAACAGTAGCCATGGATATCCAAAACTCATATATCTAATCTAACTAGTTTACCAAAAGTACACATCAAATATTCTTTTCATGTTTCACAGTTTATAAACATAATATTGCTTATGAAAATAGCATTATAGATATTATGACCTTGTTTAATGATCTTCAAACTAAACAAACTAGACATGCAATTTTCACTAAACATTCAATTGAAGTGTATAATTGGTAATTAAATTAGAAGAATGGTGCTTGTTTTTCTTTCCTTTCTGTGTGTTAGAGAAAGAAAGAACCAAATCCTCTGCTAAGGCACAGGCTTATGAGTGCAATAATTATGTTTTATTTTTAAAATGTAATTATCATTTTATACACCTATGTCGTCTACATCTTTATCTAATTTTACGTTAAAGTCAATAAATCTGACAATATGAAATACATGATGACAGTTGATCTCCTTATGATTGTACAGTTACAGTATGTATATTTTGTTTTAGATCATGAAAGCATAAACACTGCAGTGCAGCTATCTAATACATTTATCAAATTTTTTAAATACTTGTTCAAAAAAAATAATGCAATTTTTCCAGAAAAGTATTGATATACATATACAAAGGGCTATTTTCAAAAGGAATGTGTGGAAGCAAGAGAACGACTCATTTGTAAACCAGCGTGCGACCAACTGACATAAAACACTTTTAATATGAATCCCTTTTAAAAGTCCCCAACTGTTACACAGTACATTTTCCTTGAAAATAACTAGTCCCACAGCTCACAGTGGAAACCAAACCCATAAAAGCACCCAACCACAGTATGTATAATACCTTCACATATCTCTCTCTGTCAAAATGTTTTATTTTCTGTGCATCACTATTATAATGGTAACCTCTGCTGTTAAGGTAAACATAATGAACACAGGCCAAACTGTCGCTCTTTCCAACTTGCTGGAAAATGATGTTAAAATTCAAAGAAATGGAAGCTCCTGTGTTAAAACTGTGTGACTACATTAGTCACTTGAATTATATTGAAAAACAAAAACCAAAAACATGTAGCTCCTTCTTGTGTGTCTAAACATCAAAGGAGGACCCACTATAACACTTAACAGACACTTAGCAAAGAACAAAGTTTAATGAAGCAGTCTGGAATCATCTGAAGACAAAACAAAAAACAGCCAACATCCAAACAAGAGCTTTGCATGTCCTTCAAGAAACCTGGAGAACCATTTAGGCTCATACCACATATTGATTTTCATTCTTGTTTAAATTTTAAAAACTCTTTTTGCCAAATAGAGTGTACTTCCATGTATGTTTGCACATGCTTCTGTCATGGCCCTGACTTTGAATTAAAGTGTATCGTCTACTTGGCTTTCAGTTTATTGTTTAGATTTCCCTTTGTACCTCCTTGGTACTTTGACTTTTTTAGATAGTGGTTTTGCTTTATTCTTAGCCAAGTTTGAATTCCTTCATTTACAGCATTTTGAGTTTTATAAATTATTTTTAGATAGAACTTATTTTAAACTCTCAGTTTAGTCTTTACATCTCTTATTTACAGTTTTGTGCGTCCATCATGTTCCTTTGTAACTCTGTGTTGGATGTTCTCTGATTAGTTTACTTCCTGTTTTATTTTGACAGTCATTTTTGTCTTGTCGTGTGTTCCCGAATAAGTCGGAAGTCAGATTTTCTGAGTTCCCAGATTTGAATCAGCAATGTCCCCTCAACTCAGATTTCACGCTCAGAAAACTGGAGCAACCCCACCAACCCAGCATTAACAATCCAAGATAGCAGCACTGAACATAAACACTTATGAAAATGTAAAACTTTTAATCTGCACTGCCACTATCGTGTATTTGTGAGTCACTAAATAAGCAATAGCACAGACAAAAGCACTGACCAGGCTTTATCCATGAAATGTACTGCAGCTGTGTTTTAAGCACAACAAAAAACAAACAAAAGCAGGTATTGTGCTGTATTGCTAGTAATACCAAAATGTCTCTACCTTGATAAGAACCAAAGCAAATCCTAGTTTTCTTGGCTCTTTTTGGAATGCACTAAATTCATTCTGAGGTATCTGGAATGTGGCAATGTGTCTTGCTTTTACTTTAACTTCTCCATGTCGTGCTGTCTGAATTAGTTGAGCCGTACGCCTCTCTTTCCCTCATTTCCTCTTGTATTTAAGACTTAGCGTCCTTTGTCAGTTGGTGTTGCATGCCCATGTTCTTAGCCTGCCTTTCTGTCTGCATTCCTTGCCTGTGTTCCTGCCCCAGGTTTCCTTGTTTCGTCACAGTATTTTGGTTTTGTTTTTTAAAAAATGTCATCTGTCTGCCTGAATACAGGTTAGTTTTTGTTAATTCATGTTTGCCCTGAGAATCCAAATTTTGGCCCTTTTCTCCTGTTCACCACAACACAAAAAGTGGCAGTTTCAGTATATCGCTACACCTGTTTCCAATTTTTCTGGCAAAATATGGAACAAAACAAAACGGATAGTAGCTCTCTGCACACTATTGTCCTTCTATCCAGCACACGCCGAAAACAGCAACATACTGGCACCCTGTTTTAATTATGCAATTTTTTCGTTATTTTTTTGTTTCTTTTCCCTCTTTGTTGTCTTTACTTATTTGGTTATTCACAGATTCTCTCTCCCCTCCCCAATTTTTTATGCCTTTTCCCCCTTTAATGCTTCCTTTAATTCAACCTCCCTCATTTTTCCTTTATCTTATTTTTCAGAGTCTGTCTTGTCGCTCCCTCCTTTCTGCTGCCTTTCTTTTTTCTTTTCCTTTTTTCTTTTTGGGCAGTTCCCCTTTCTCCATTTTCCGTTAGCCACATTATTTCCCTCCCTCTTCATGAAAAGTTTATAGAATAGACATGTCTGTGAAGGTTCTCAGTCATCCAGGTCATAGAATAGACGGGAGAGGCAGATCTCGGGTGCTACTGATGGAAGACACTGCAGGACATTAGCTCAGTGATGCCAGAGTGATTTCTTTCTCCCTACCAAAGACTGAAAGCAGTGTTAAGACTTTGCACTTGGTTGTCTCTTTTTTTCATGGATCTTGCTAGATGTTTCTCATCCCAGTCTGTGTTTCTCAACCTTTTCCATTTTTAAAAATTTCTCACTTTGATAAAACCAGCAGCTCTGCTAAAACTAGCAGCTCTCCAAAAACTGAGCAGCAACTCCTCATCTTGTCCATCAGTAGAATGAGAACTTCCTCCATGATGACTCATCTTTTCTTAATTCTTTAAATTATTAAATGTGAAACAGGTCAAAGAAATATTCCACAGTGATGATCCTCAAACTATATTGTTTCATCTTCTTCTGTAAATGGCATTATCATACACTTGTGTTTTCTGTCAACACCTAACATTACATTAACTTTAAATTGGGAAGGGTGTGTGATGAAAAGACATGCATTGTTAGCTAACAGCATACACATCCTTTTCCCACATTTCAGGACACATCTATTATACAGCAAAGCTTTCCTTCCAGCTTTCTAACTTCCTTTGTGACCTCAGCTTAAGGAACCTCTGAAACTTCCAAGAGCAGTCTCCTGAGCAGTCACAATCTCTATGAAATTCTACGGAGTCCTCATTACAACATCCTTCACTGTAACCAGACATGAATCAAAGTAAATTGCTTTGTTTTGAACTACTTGTTTGATGTTCTGATTTTGACTCCACAGTGATCAAATTATAGAATATCTTAAATGGGAAGATTATCATCACAATCTGTCAGTGGTAACCACTCATAATATGAAAGCATAAAGAGAGAAGATGAGAACGACAAAACCTTAAAGAAAAATTAAATAGTTTAAAGTTGCTTCTTCACATTAAAAGGAGCCATTTATGGTGGTTCAGCTATCTGGTAGAATTCCTCCCTGGGGGGGGGGGGGGGGGGGGGGGGGGGTATTTTGGGCACATCCAAATGGTAGGAAACCCTAGGGCAGAGCTGGGGGGGAATTATATGTCCCATGCGGCTTTAGAATATCTTGGAATGTCCAGGAAGAGCTGGAAGGCATACTGGGAGAATAATTCACTACATGGTTGGAAAGAAGGATGTTGCTGGGCAGGTGCAAACATTGTTTGGGGGTTGGGAGTGGAAGTTATGGTGGTGTTAGTAGTTGTAGTAGTGGTAGCAGGGGATGCTCATGGTGTTCAAGTTCAGTAATACAAAGTACAAAATAATTCCCTATTTAATCTCACTTTCTATTTTGTTTTTTAAGTTATCATGAGTACAAATAGTAATTGCATGTTTATATCTTGTTATGTGATTTATTAGGAATCAGCTTTTTTTTTTTGTTTTAGCCATTTTCAAACCATAATAAGCCTTTCAGATACCGGGATAATCTTTTTCAATCAGATAAAAAAAAAAATAGAAATAATTCCAGTAACAAGAAAAACTCACAGATAAAACCTAAACTAATCCAACAGCATGGTGTTTTAACACTAGTGCATGTTGTGAGCGACTGATCAAAAAGGAGCAATCTAATCCTTTAGGCATTTTAGGCATCTGTTCAACTATGTTATCTTTCTGTTGCGCTTTGTTTTTCATCTCTCGCTCTCTCTAGCTCGCTCTGTGTGTGTGTGTGTGTGTGTGTGTGTGTATACGCGCGCACACACGTGCACACGCACACATGTGCACACACACACAAAAAAGTTATATACATTGATATGAACTGATAGTAGATGCAGAAAGCTGTCCTCTCTAATCATGTTGACATGTAGGCTACAGGAGCCCTCTTCATCAAAGACTGCAAACTGGCAGATACAAATACAGAAGCAGCAGATTGTGTCCTCTTCCAATGTTTATCTAACTTTTTTCTTTCTGATTATTAATTCGTATAAACACAAATGAGGCCATTCACCATCTGTGTCAATAGGAACGAAAGAGGACTGACAAAACTAAAATAAATAAATAAATAAATACTGTTAAAACTATCAAAAAAACCCAAAACACACATGGCAACATTGTACACTTTATTAGGTGCAATTGTTCAGTGCAATGTTCACTGCATTTAGATATGCAAACATGGCCAAGTCAACCTGGTGAACTTTAAAACAAACATTGAATGAGAAAGAAAGGTGATTTGATTTACTTTGAATGTTTCATGGTTGTCGATACCTGACAGGTTAGTCTGAGTATTTCAGGAACAGCTGATCTACTGGTATCAGGGATTTGGGGTTTATAGGGAATGGTCTTAAAAAAAAAAGACAAAATGTCCAGTAAGGAGCAGTTGTCTGAGGGAACATACCTTATTGTTGCCCAAAGTCGACAAAGTATTACCAGACTGTTTCAAGCTGATAGGAAGGTGACACTAACTCTTCTGATCAAGGTGTGCAGAAAAGCATCTCTAAATACACAACATATCAACACCTTGAAGCAGATGGGCTACAGCAGAAGACCACACTGGGTGCCACTCCTGACAAGGGCTCACAAAAATTCAACAATAAAAGATTGGACAAACATGGCCTGTGCCCAACTCTTGATTTCTGCTGAGACATTTCGAATGGTAGGGTCAGAATTTGGTGTAAACAGCATGGAAGCATGGATCCATCCTGCTATGTATTAACAGTTCAGGCTGGTGTTGGTGGTGTAATAGTATGGGGCATACATTAATATGATAGCACTTTGGGCCTCTTAGTACCACATGGGCATTGTTTAAATGCTAAAGCCTACTTGGATAGTGTTGCTGACCTCGTCCACCCCTTTATGGCACAGTTTATCATTCTTCAGGTGGCTGCTTCAAGCAAGATAACCATGCCAACCATAACCATAGCCATGGCACACTGTTCTAGGCGACCAGATCTTGATCCCATAGAGCAGAGCTTCCCAAAGTGTGGCGCCTGCCCCCTAGGGGCGGCGCTGAGCCATTGCAGGGGGGCAATGGCAATGGCTCAGCGCCATTGCCCCCCCCCCTATGGTTATGGTTGGCATGGTTATCTTGGACACTGCTAGCACGGGGCGGCCACACAAACGCAAAGCAGGAGATGAAGCATAGCTGAATATGTTTCCAAACCAACTTCATTCTAAGCCAAAGACTAGAAAATCTGGTGAAGCATATCTTCCCTTTGGTTTCACCTGCACAAGTGCTGAGGTAGGTCTCCTCAGCAGAATTGGTTTTCCCTGCGTCCAAATCACGGACAAACATTATCCCACATTCTTGATTTTTAGTTCACCAACACTTGTTGTAATAAATAAGTACTCCTGACATTTTGGAGACGTTAGCTCTTTATACAGTAAAGTTACAGTGGGATACAAATAATATCAGGCTGATCCTGCCAGGATTTGTTCCCCCTGTCTAAATCACGGACAAACAGTATCCCACAGCTGTTTATGTTTTTAAACCCATTTTGCACAGAAAAGCATTTTTTGAAAAATGTATTGATGGCAATGTTGAATATTATTACACAGGAAAAAAACAACTACAGTAAAATAATCACACCATGACGCCTCTGCCTTTGTAAATGGAGGGACAGTAACCACGTGCATATGTAAGCGTTTAAAAACTGAACATAGTAAGATTAACAGTAACAGTATTTTGTCTCTATCTGCCATTCTGCAATTCATCTCATGTAAACAATAACGTGCGCACAGCGTGACGTGAAAAAAGGCACATACCTTTGACGTTGCGTGACGAGCTCTGTATTCCTTGTCCACACGAAAATGCAAAAATCTCCGTTTTTCGCGATTCGAAATGCCGTGTATGTGTGGACGAATCAGCTGCGTTTTCAGAAATACCCGTGTAGGTGCGGACGTAGCGTAAAAGAGTTAGTAGTTTATTTTATTACCACCTGCAATTTATTGCAGATTACTTGTATTTGCTTAATTGTTCACTAAATGTTTGAGGTGTGAAATAAACCGCAATGGAGTTTGAAAACAAAATATGGGTGTGTGTGGTTGGAGGATGTGTTTTGCGCATGGGGGGCGCAAACATTTTTCTTGTAAAACAAAGGGGGGCCTAGCAAAAAAAGTTTGGGAACCACCGCCATAGAGTACTTTGGGATTTGGTGGAATAGGGAAGATACATCATATATCGGCACTGTCACTATCATGTCAACATGGACCAAAATCCCTGTGGAATTTCCAGTACCTTGTTGAATCTATGCCATGAAGAATTAATGCAGTTCTAAAGGCAAAAAACCCCAAAAACTGTTCAACCAAGTAGCAACCAGGTGCACCTAGTAAAGTGCTGGTGAGTGTACACTGAAAGTAGTTAAAAATTGTTGAGAAACCACTGTGTGGCTGCATTAGGGCATGCTGTTCTGCTGAAGCAATAATAATGAAATAGGATTTAGAAATACTGTTTGTGTTTGCCTCATTAAAAGAAACAGTTACAATTAATGTCTGATTTCTCTGATTAGCTCTGTCATTTACACTTTCAACAAGGACAGTGTGAACAGGAAATGAAAAAAAAAACAATAACTCAAAAACTTTTAGGGCAAATATGGGAAAATAAATCTAAAATAAAAGAAAGCATGAAAATCATATGTCCTCTGTTTGTAATTTCGCTCTTATCTAATCATAAATTTTCTGCCAAATAGTGATTACTCAGTTTATGTTTAGGGTTTCTAATTCGGATCAAAGGATAAAGTTGGCGATTATCTGTATTTTTGATTATTGTCAGCAAATCCCATGAAAAGACTAAAACAATAACGAGTGTATTCCACTGTCAAGTATTGTCTGTGTATCCAAAACCCAATTTAGCTTATTTGTCTGTTCTGCAGAACTCCATAATTGTCCAAAAACCATTACAATTTGCACATAATTCCATTTCACTGTTGCACTGTGTGGCACGTTAACAAAAATATGAGCACTGTATTTTATTTAGAAAAATATCCACAAACCACTAGCTATCACAGCCAGGCACTTTTCCTGATTGGTGCTGTAGTTGAAATGGTAAAGCTAGACACTTCACCAAAATAGGAAACAAAAGTGGCTTTTTATAGTGTAAATGACTCTCAGAGGATGGTTAATGCATTGAGCAGTTTATGAATAAATTATTGTGGCTTTAAGTTTTGTGGAAAAAATGTAGAGACTATAGCTAAATCTCATTGATTACTGTCTAGGATGCATTTTATGTTTACGTGGATTTTTTAAAACTAAAAACATCTTTAAATGTGCTGTCTCAACCTTTAAAATTGGCAACACTTAAACTGAAGTGACTAAACATATTTGTGCATTCAGCTAAATTTGCAGAGGTGACTTTTGTGAAAACAAACATTTATAAAGTTCATATGCCCAAAATATAATTTTGCAGAACACTGAAATTTCAAGCATTTCGAGTTGAAAAAAAAGTTTCATTTGCTATTTAATCTGTAAGATCATTTCAAAGTCTTATTTTCAAAACTTTTAAAATCTTGCAAAAGTATTTGTTTTAACTAAAGTATTAAGGAAGTATTAAGTTCTTGGTTTTTTATGCATGTCACGGCTGAGGTGTGGTTCCTGTGATACAATAATAAATAGACATTATTAGAGATGTGTCACTGCTGACATTCGTTTCGCTACCTTTAAGGATCAAAATACTAATTTCTTTCTCTCCCAAATGGGAATCTATTGCATATATAACATGAGACTTTTAACTAGAGACTCACACACATACAGTACATTTATAGTTTTACATTTTAGATTTGTATCGCTGTATTTTAATTTCTGCATTGTCAGTGCATTGGGAGTTACTGTTGAAAGTTCTTTGACGTCAACATGTGGAGAAGATAAATTTGTTGGATGCTGATTTGGGAGCAAAGGAAATGGCCAGTCAATTTAACCTTCCTAACCTCATTACCCTTTAGCTGCACTATTGGATCATTGTTGTTTTTCATACACTAGCATTAAGTGCAGCCAATAAAAGTAGCACTCGTGCATGACAAAACAGTGAGTTGCAAGTTTAAGAAAAGCAAGTGTACCGATAATGGTAATATGAAAAACAGATCCAGGATATATACATTGGCAGCAAGAAGAAACCACTGTCATTGTTTGTGGATTTCTCTATCTATACTTCACCTTCACTGTACATATGGGGCATTATTTACAAACAGTTTTTAAGATATATAAACCTGAGTTAAGATCATGTAGGAGAGCAACTGAAACCATGCATGTTAATGTGTTGTAAGTCAGGAACAATTATATCAGGATTGTTATTCTACCTATATTATCTTATACTGGACAGTATGACCATGTTCTGGGACCTCCCCTCCTTTTCATGAGTACATATGGAAAAGCAAGCAAGCGAGAACAACTCACAGCATAGACATGCATGATATTGGTTATTAAAAAAAATAACATGAAAAATATATTTCATATTTTTCATGTTAGGATGGAGGTGGGCTTGCAAAGTGGCTTGCAGAGGAAGCAGCAAAGCTGGAGCAGCTAAATGGCATTCACAGCAGATTTGCCAATAGGATGCACAGATGAGTATCAGCTGACCTATCAGCCTTTCTGAGCTGGCAGTGATTGCAACTCTTCTGCTCTGATAGCTGGCTGAGCTTGACTCTGTGGTCTGCCAGAATTAAAGCTTTACTCTGTTTCCATTGGCTTAAAAAGCACTGACTTCATTTCAACTGATCAAATACCCCAAATAGAAAAAGATGGCAGTTTCTTTTATATGCTTTAATTTCAGATTTTTTTTGTTTTGTTTTTTGTTTTTGTTTTTTTTTACAATAAATGTTGGTATAAGTTGAGGGCAAATTGTGTGCATGGATCCTGAGTATCAAAACCAGTGTATCCCAGTGTGAGTATTAGCACCAAAGGCCTAATTGGTGTTGTTGGTCGTTTAGTGTGATATATATTTACAGTCACAGAGTCTTCCTTCTGGGATATGCCACATAATATGCCAAGAGAGAGGTTTTAATTATGATCTCACCAGTATGCTGCATGTGTCTTGTGTTGGCTCTGATTAGTGCTTAGGGAATCAAGGCTGTAATTGTTTGTGCGAAGCAAAGTGTGCATGTGTGCGTGTGTGTTGCAGTGATGAGAATGGTTGGTCACCCATAGGGCTTATGTTTCTACTCTGAACAGAGGAGAAGTGATTTATTTGCTCAGGGCCACACCGTGCATCCAATCAGCATCAAGCACCCCCGGGTCACACCATCATGGTCATCTCTTCTGCAGGAAATGATGCAAGCTCTACTGAATTACATAGGGTGTGAGACCAATAAAATGGGGCCTATTCTTGTCAAAGCATCAGATAAGAACTGGCTGCTGGATGCATTGCAGCAATTACTGCAGGCCTGCGCTCCTCGGCTGTGGAATTGGGAAATGATCATCTGTGAAGCACAGCAGAGTACTACCGCCTCCAGCACAATAACTCAACATGTCCACTTGGCTATGTCAGCTCTGCATGAAGAGAGAATTTGAGGGATACAAAGAGGGGGAAAAAGAGATTAGTTATACAAAGAAGCAGAGAGGAAAGAAAGAAAAAAGGGGTCAATGACAGAAAGGAAATGTTATATAACATACACTGTGACAAATTTCCTTGTTAGATTACAGTAAATGCCAACACCTACGTCTTCCAGATGTTAACTTTTATTTTGCAGTGTGCCTACTATAATCCAAAGCAAGAGTTAATTACTGTAAAAACACATACAGTCCTGTGGGGAAGATAGAATATAACTGTTGGATCACCACAGTGCATTAAACCACTGCTTATAAGGAGGTACAATATAATATATTGATATTATGAATATTACTCAGCAGCATTAGCATGTATTTAGTTGTGAGTTACAAGCACTGATTTAATCTATCTATCTCTGATAGATTTTATGTGAGGCCTCCCTTAGACTGTAGCTATAATTGCTGTTGAAAAGCTGCACTAACACTAGTACATTTTAAAGAATCAGTGTGATGTCAGAAATGGATGTGTGGGTGTGTGGATGGACAATTAGGGACTGATGTAAAAGAAAGTGCGCAGTAAAGTGATGTGTAAAAAGTTTTTTCCTTTGACCAGAATGGAGATGAGGTTAAGAGATGAAATAGTCTTATACTTTTAGGAAAGAAGAAGAGTTAATATCTTCATCAGCAGCGTGGTTGAGTTGAGTTAACTTAGATTATTCAAGATAAACACATGAGAGCTAGCAGACAGAATAGGAAGATGAAAGTGGCTTTTGAACAGTAGGAAAAAAAATGAGAAGAAGAGGAAGCCACTAGAAAAGAACAGTTACATAGTCAAGAGCTTGACTAATGAGGTAGATGTCTATTTGTATCACTGGAGACAAGATGGCCAGCCATCTGCAATCCGCCCTCTTTATTGCTGCATATTCGTTCATGCCAATATGAGCTCATCTCCCGGTGGAAAGGTAGGCACAGTGTTTCTGACAGGCTGACATCCTCCTTGTTCAAGAGGGTTGGTGGGAGCACAAAGGGAGGCGCAGTTGGAGAAGGTCCTAGGTCAATGACTGTATTAGACACACTGATTGATCCTGTGGAGAAAGGTGCTATCACACCTAATTAATGAGCGAGAGAGGCAGTTCTGTGGGGTGGCCCTCTTTCACTGACCCGGAAAGGGAGACATGGCTGGAGAACAGTTTGAGAGAATGTGATACAGAAGAAAACTAATGATCTGTTTATGCCTTTATTTAGTACTTTGAATAGGCGTGGAAATATATTATAGCAATTTAATTTGTAAGCATGCAACTACACAAAGATGCGACCAATGACCTGTGGAGAGAGGGCGCAAGAAGCTTTCATATAAATGTAAAAAATGTAACAACAGTGAGTCTGTATTGAAATGTGCATGGGTTTATTAGGTAGCAAAACCCCTCCACCATCGTATAATAAAGTATCTGTTTGAAGTGAAAACCATGCTGTCTAATGGCATTAATATCCATTACTCTTGCCCTGGTAAAATCACTTTCTGGTCTGGAAAACTCTTTGTAGCTTTGATGCTGTTACTCTTTGTGTGTGTGTGTGTTTAATAGTGTATACATACTAAAAAATACAACAGTTCTCAGTGAACCACAAAGTTAACTGAAATCCTGTCTTCACCAAGACTATAACACATCTCCTTTTAACATTTTATGAACCAGAGTCTCTTATGGGTTACAATATCTCTGAATTGCTTCAGTTTTCAAGTCTGCTTGGCGTCTAGTAAGCGAGACTGACAGGGGCAATCTGGCTGCGTGTGGGCACTGATGGCATTTATGTGTACATTTTCAGGATATGTTAGGGAAGCCTAGCAGAAAGATGTTCTGGTACAGACAGAAATGGAGCTTTCTCAAAGCTTCGGGAGAGCAGATAAATGACTAGAGGGAGGGAAAAAATTACAGAGAGAATTTGGGGAAAAGTGGAGATACTGCAGTTTGACCTCTGCTTACTGATTAAACAAAAAACAGAAGTCACAGTTCACGCTATAGCAACAATAAATGGTCAAAACAACAAATGTTAGTGAAAAATAATGACAGTTGTTAAAATCATATTCTATTCTATTTATTATGAATGCAAAAATTTAGAATTTAGTTTGACCTCCTATAATCATTTATAGTAGGTTTATAGTGTTTCTTCATACAACCATGGCTGATCTTTTAAAAGTCAATATTTGGTATGACCACCTTTCATTCTCCAACACACCCTGAACACTGTCAGGCAAGATTTCATATCATTTCTTTCAGTAGTCGTAGTTCTCCAGGCTTCTTGAAGGACATTCAACGCTTCTTTGAATGTTGGCTACCTTTTATTCAGTTATCTGTCTAGATGATCCCACACTGCTTCAGTAATGTTGAGGTCCCAGCTCTGGGGAGACCAATGTTTCATTGTGTGTTTTTGTGAACAGGTATGCTTTTACTGCATTGAAGTGTGTTTGGGATCATTGAAATGCTGACAAAATGAAGCTTGCCAATCAGATGGTTTTGCATGGCAAATCAAACTTTGATGGTAGACTCTCCACCAGACACGCTCTGTTGTACACTGATTTTTCAGTCCAGTTCTTAGGTAATATGGCCTACCTCAGCCTTTTCTCCATATTTTCCTTCCTTGCGAGTGGTTTCTTGACAGCCACTCTTCCACAGAGACGTTTTCTGATGAGGCTTTGGTAAACAGCAGATGGATCAACTGAAGGACAATATGCATCTCTCACGTCCTGTGTAAGGTCTTTGCTGGATTTTTTCCCCCTCCATTTTTCACTTAAGAACATGGCTTTCAGATACGATTCATCTGCTGTAGGTGTTTCTTAGATCTGCTACTTCTTCTTTTGCCAACATTTTCAATTTATCTATTTTCTATCTATCTATCCATTTTCAATCTATTTTCAATCTGTGCATGTCTCGCACTGGGATATGCCAAGTTTTCAACGAATAGCTCTTTGGCTTTTTACGTTGTTGGTGCAAAAATACAATTTTATGCCTGTCAGACTGTTATATTTTTTCGAATTTTTTTCTAGATTCAGCAAAAGAAATGGGAACAAGTTATATGTTTTTGCAACAGACTGCTAGTTACAAAGAGAATTTGGTGTTTTGCAAAGTTGTGTGTAGACACAACACAGAACAACACAATGTCATGGTTTAATGAATAATAGGTCAGTATTATGTGGCTTGAAAATACATTTCCTGTGAAATGGTACAATAGTACCTGGAGAATTATTGCTCAGGAACGCTTACAGTTTGTTGTACAAAAAAACTACAAGAAAGTCCAAAATTTTTGACACAAATATAAAGAAATGATGGGTGGCTCAAGACTTTAGCACAGTACTGTATACAAAGTCACTCTAAAAAAGCCGAATGTTATCAGTCGGTTATCTCTGAACCTCAGTTAAGTGGTCTAACTCTTCATTCGAAACAGACAAGTGTTCAATGTGAACATAAATCCCATCAGTGCCCAACAGCACCGGTAATGAACAGAAAAAACAGCTGTCCATCATCCCCAGAGCAGATTCTTCTTTACAGTTTTGTTTTTCTCTTTCTCTCACTCCCCTTTTTTAAATATCTTTTTTGTCCTCTTCTACTTATACAGGGAGTGCAGAATTATTAGGCAAGTTGTATTTTTGAGGAATAATTTTATTATTGAACAACAACCATGTTCTCAATGAACCCAAAAAACTCATTAATATCAAAGCTGAATGTTTTTGGAAGTAGTTTTTAGTTTGTTTTTAGTTTTAGCTATTTTAGGGGGATATCTGTGTGTGCAGGTGACTATTACTGTGCATAATTATTAGGCAACTTAACAAAAAACAAATATATACCCATTTCAATTATTTATTTTTACCAGTGAAACCAATATAACATCTCCACATTCACAAATATACATTTCTGACATTCAAAAACAAAACAAAAACAAATCAGCGACCAATATAGCCACCTTTCTTTGCAAGGACACTCAAAAGCCTGCCATCCATGGATTCTGTCAGTGTTTTGATCTGTTCACCATCAACATTGCGTGCAGCAGCAACCACAGCCTCCCAGACACTGTTCAGAGAGGTGTACTGTTTTCCCTCCTTGTAAATCTCACATTTGATGATGGACCACAGGTTCTCAATGGGGTTCAGATCAGGTGAACAAGGTGGCCATGTCATTAGTTTTTCTTCTTTTATACCCTTTCTTGCCAGCCACGCTGTGGAGTACTTGGACGCGTGTGATGGAGCATTGTCCTGCATGAAAATCATGTTTTTCTTGAAGGATGCAGACTTCTTCCTGTACCACTGCTTGAAGAAGGTGTCTTCCAGAAACTGGCAGTAGGACTGGGAGTTGAGCTTGACTCCATCCTCAACCCGAAAAGGCCCCACAAGCTCATCTTTGATGATACCAGCCCAAACCAGTATTCCACCTCCACCTTGCTGGCGTCTGAGTCGGACTGGAGCTCTCTGCCCTTTACCAATCCAGCCACGGGCCCATCCATCTGGCCCATCAAGACTCACTCTCATTTCATCAGTCCATAAAACCTTAGAAAAACCAGTCTCGAGATATTTCTTGGCCCAGTCTTGACGTTTCAGCTTGTGTGTCTTGTTCAGTGGTGGTCGTCTTTCAGCCTTTCTTACCTTGGCCATGTCTCTGAGTATTGCACACCTTGTGCTTTTGGGCACTCCAGTGATGTTGCAGCTCTGAAATATGGCCAAACTGGTGGCAAGTGGCATCTTGGCAGCTGCACGCTTGACTTTTCTCAGTTCATGGGCAGTTATTTGGTGCCTTGGTTTTTCCACATGCTTCTTGCGACCCTGTTGACTATTTTGAATGAAATGCTTGATTGTTCGATGATCACACTTCAGAAGCTTTGCAATTTTGAGACTGCTGCATCCCTCTGCAAGGTATCTCACTATTTTTGACTTTTCTGAGCCTGTCAAGTCCTTCTTTTGACCCATTTTGCCAAAGGAAAGGACGTTGCCTAATAATTATGCACACCTGATATAGGGTGTTGATGTCATTAGACCACACCCCTTCTCATGACAGAGATGCACATCACCTAATATGCTTAATTGGTAGTAGGCTTTCGAGCCTATACAGCTTGGAGTACGACAACATGCATGAAGAGGATGATGTGGACAAAATACTCATTTGCCTAATAATTCTGCACTCCCTGTACTTAGGTCATTTGTCTAAGCTTGATCTTTGGTTTTATTCCTCATTTCTCCTAAGGGGAATTTGGTGGAGAGTTAAGACAAACAACTTGGAATTTAGTAAAGTCAAACCAAGAATATTATTTTGCCAGGAGAAAAAAAGATTCATGAGCTGCAATTTATCCTCTGGGCACCCAAAGCATTAATGGTCTGAATTATAAATACTGTTTCATCTTAATGCTGCACTTTTTTTTTTCACTTTTTTATTATTGTTCTCACACACAGTGTTAGCATACGGTTCTGTTTTGCTCCTGTTATAGAACCTTAGTTGCACTGTCATCATCTGCTTTTGCTTACCGATGAAAAGTGATGTGTTACGTGAGTGTCACATGATATCCAGCCTATACAGCACATACCTGTGAGAGCTGTTGTTCATAATGCTGTTAGGTTGTGTGAAGGTGATGTCAAGAGTCACCTCAAGAGCAAGTAGAGTTATGTGGAATGGCAGGGACAGTGATAATGAAATATGGTCAGCATCTGTTTTGAATTTGAATCAAATTATGTCAAAACACTGAGTATTTTTTACAGTTTTAAAATCATTCGTTTTAAAATAACTACTCTGGGTTGGGTGTTCTCTTCTCCATCTACTGGGCAGGTGAAAGGTGACACGCTTGTGATATCCTGCTGGGACAGACTCTCGTTAATGCCTAGGTAGGGACCTTGAAGATAACCTCACACTGCAATTAATCACACCAGCCTTAATTATCTCATTATAAAAAGCAATTAATTCTTTAAACCCCTATTCACATTCAGGTGGCAAGAAAAAAAGACCAACAAAAAAAAGAACATGGTGGACAACAAGTGAACAGTAAGGATCTTTTCTTTTAATAATCCCAACAATTATGGCTAAAACCGACGTGTTCCTTCTAACCAACTCCAGCTGCTTGTCTCTCTCTTTTCTCTGCCTCCCCTCCTACCTGGTTGACTGTTCCACTTGCTGACAGGAACTGTTGGGTGAGAGATTTCTCCAACAGCAGACGGCAGTGATGCCTCATCAGACTTCCAGCAAGCCCTGTGGCCCCTGATGGCGCCACAGCTGGGTGGACGGACATGATCACTCACTCACCGACAGGATTAACCCCCCCCCCCCCCCAACTGCATCTGTCTTCGCTGTCCTGCTTCTAATCTCTGTCTCCTGGCCTCTGTCTGTCTTCCCGCTTCAGCTTGTCTCTATCCCACAGTGCTCATGTACATGTCACAGTGGTGTTAAGTCTAGACAAAGTAGGCAGTACCCCAAGTTCTTAAGACCACTATTTACTGAGCAGGCTTTCACAGTATTGAGGGATTTTGTCTGTAAGGATATAACTGTGCTGTAAGAACACACCTCGGGTGACTGCAGCAGTATAAAACTATGCCAGGTAACTGTAGCCATTTGGAACTGATAGTTCAATGTAAAGGAAGTGAAAATTATTATTACATTTTGCAGATTTACGAAAGAGAGCAAAATGAAAATTGGAAATGGTTTACAGTAATCTCAAACAATCCTCAAACTGCTTTTTCCACTTCGAGTCTCTTCCATTATTTAATGTTAAGGCCTAATAATTATTACTTTGAGATACTACATGATCAAAGGTCTGAGCTTGCTTTTGTCAGAAAAAGAGATGACTATCGTTTGACTTTTACACCATTAAAACAGTTCCCATTATGAACTCCAAGATCAGACGGATATCTAACTGTTACTGAAAATGCACTCTTCAATTTAATGTGTATTTGCAGCCACACACTCACACAGCAAAAAAGTGAATGGTCTTTCTCCACAAAACATAACACATAAAGTGAACAGCATGTGAAGGCACTTTAATGTGACTTAAACGTCCTTATTAAAACAGACTTTTCCTCCCAAACTGTCCTAATCAGATTTTAGATATAGTTCAGCTCTTAGGATTTACTTGTTACTCCGCCTTGGTGTCACATTAACAAAGGGAATATTATGCAAAGTGGAAAAAACTTGAAAAACTACACAATGCACAGCTTTATTTAGCATGAAATGCGACAGACTATGATAATAATAGGTGGATTATGAACATCAATGCAAGGGTTATGATTTAAATGCCAAATGCAAGATCACAGCTGACTGTCATTATGTGTTAAAAAAATACTAAATAAAAATATGTGAAATCATTGATCTGCAACCAAATGTTGAGCAATGTTGAAAAGCAGTTTAGAAAAATCTAAATAGAAGGTGGAGAAAAAAACATGGAAAAGTAAGATTTTGTTTTACATATTTCCAATGCAATGTGGAACGCTGTCTTCAAAGCTTGTTCAGTTCATTGCCATGGTTATTTAACTTCCTGCCGTGTGAGGCTCACACCACCACTGTGACGTTCGTTTTATCTAACACTGTAACACACCAGCCCTGCCCACTCCGACTGCACTATTCACACCATCTAAAGCTTTTGGGGGCCCAGTGGACACACAGAACAGCGTCATGCTGGGCTGCTTTGATAGAGACAGCTTACGTTTATCACAAGCAAAAAATAAATAAAAAATGGGGTGGGGGTGGCATCAGGAGGGGGTTGACAAAACACTACATCAAAGTGTGGCTACAGAACAGTCACTCACATATGACCCAGTGGTTTGCTTTCTCACTTGTGCATACATAGCTCTAGCCACATGCACGGTCCACATGCAGGGTTTGCACATTCTGTTATAAGTGCAATGTAATATGTTTCCTCATTACTCTCCCAGAGAGAAGATTGTTTTGCAACTGGGTCACTAAGAAAATTGTGTTGCTTCTGCTGCTCTTTTGCTCTTTTTAATGACTGATACAGAACAAAGATATAAGAATATTAACTTGTTAAATCGTAGTTGTTTAAGTATTCTACCAATCCACTATTGGGGAAAGTTTTGTTTCTTTATTTTCTTTCAGTTGACTCTTAGAACTGAAGAAGCTTCTCAGATGAGAGGTGAAACGTCTTCAAGCAACTTAAAGAAGTCCAGACGCTTTTCTTTCCCAGCTCCTTAGACTACGATGACCTGGATGACTGAGAACCTTCACAGACAAAGCTCATGCAGTGTTAACTGACATTATATAAATGTATTAGGTTTTAAACACATGTGGTTTTGATCTAGGTTAATGTGTCTTCATGTAAGTTCCACATAAACTAGAGAATGGGAGAATGATTACATGTATTTAGAGTTATATCAGTTTTTGTTATATGATATAAGTTGTGGAATAACCCTAACCCTACATTCTTAACACTAAAAATTAATATAATGCGACATAAGGATAAATGATCTTTTATCCAGCTTAAACACTGTATATTTAGGGAGGGACCTGTCAAGCCTTCAGTAGCATTCTTCATGTATTAGATATACTATGCATGATACGGGAACTAATCAGGCATGAATCTGGGAAACTGAGGAGCATCCAACATAAGCCCCCTGATACACACATTTTCACATTGATGAGTTAAGCTCACTTTTTTCTCAGAAACTGATAAAATAAAAAATTGAAAACTGAACACATTTCAATCAACAGTTTGTTTGTTTATTTATTTATTTTCAAATATATTAACACTGTATAACCTTTGCGAGTTCACTGGTTTCTTGCCTGACCTCTCCCTCTTAAGCCCCAACACACGCAACAGTCCTTCTCCAATAGGCTGTAAGACTCAAAACCGAGCCCACTTAATCAAACAGGCAGCATAATCATGCTACTTTCATCAACCTGCCATCCAAATCTCCCATTACTACTGACATGCTTTTCTTCTTCATTCTAGCTCAAGTTTTGCAAATAAAATGCCTGTGGTGTGAATGTTGATTGTAGATTACGTAAGATTTATGTCTTCTAAACAAAATAATACTGCAGCATCAAATATTCATAGTCTTCTGTGATCAGCAATGCATACAGCGCTATTGATCCATATGGAAAATGCAGCTGCCAGTAACACAGACCTGATCCATCAGCAGCAGGAGAAATAAGAGCGAGGGACGTGGAGTGCAGGAGCAATTTGCAATCACATGGAGAAAATACATGAATTTCCTGGAGTGGCGTCTGAAGGTGAAAGATGTTGCACCTACGTGAAATTGGAAGCAGACACAACTCTTACATAAATATGATCCTTAGACAAGTGGCTTTCTCCATCCTGACAGCTTATTTTCTGGGCCGACAGATGAGCGATGTTTCAATGGGTGAGACAGGAAGAGAGTGGCTGACTGAGGCTTTCCTTTTTTCCAGACGCTATGAGGACAAGAGAAGCCTTTTTGCAGAGAGGATTGAGAGAGGGGTAGAGGATATGTTAAGTGATGGAGAGAGGTTTTCTGATTTTTTTTAAAAGAGAAAGTGTTGTGGAAAGAGGTTGCACTCAAATGAGAATGGGACTGAAAGGATGGACATCACAGGTTGGCAAAAAAGCAACAAGGATCCTCTCCAGGTTGCAACCAATTTCGCCTGATTCGATTGTCTTGTGTGTGTAGTATTCACCTATTACAGAGTGCTGCCATTTATTAACACCATCCATGCATTTACAGCTTCAAAAAATGCTATTATGAATAGTATTTTTACAATCTGATTATGTTTCAAGGTATATCTAGGGGAATTTAAGGTTTTACAATCTTCACATGTCCTTGTATGAGACAATTTCTATTGGCCTTGCGCAATATTAGTAGTTTGTCTTACAGATAATGCATTTCATATTTTTTTCTGGCTTGCTTTCATCAGAACCAAGGTCACTACAGAGCAATAACTAAAAGCATGCCATCTGACAAACAGTTTAAAGCAAAACCGATAAATGTTAAAGACGACAGGTCGTCTGCCGCAATAAATGACAGCGATCCCACATACAAACATTGCGAAGTTCACAAGACACAGAAAAATGTCATCACCCTGAATATAGGCCAGGTTAAACCCATCTGCTTCGAGGAAAACTTTAATGTTGTTAAAGCATTTTTTTTAAAAGAAGGAGTTTCATAGTTTGGATGCAGTGCTGATGAATTTAACAGTACAGTGCTAAAGGTGTTGAAGACAGGTCGATGTGTGGGGTTATGTGTGCTGCTACTACCACTGTGGCACAAATTTCAGGGTAATAACGCAGTTTTAAAGAAAACCCCCTTTTTTGCTTTTTTTATGCAGTGAAACAGTGTGCCTGTGAAAATTCACGTGTAGTGAAAGATTGAATTAGTTGCAGTGTATTATGTCTGCTGTCATCTGGCTGTGTTATGTATTCACACTTCTTGGGTAAGGATATTCATAATCATTTATATATGGTATGTCTAGGACATTTTACTGTATTTATGAAGTGTTGTTGGTGGTTGGTATGTTCTCCACAACCCTTGCATTTTGTCAAATGGAAATGTCTTTAAGTGTCCTTTGCTAGTAAATTATTCCTACAATTTCTGTGAATAACAGTTATGCAATGTAAGCACTGGATAATAAGCATGGTTAAGGCAAAGGTTTCTTGACTGAGGTCATTTTTATAGCTAATGAAATCTGAACACTGATATTATGAGCTGTAGACATAAGGGGGAGTTGTTGTGAATTAGCTGTTTACAGTGGGGCAAAAAAGTATTTAGTCAGCCACCGATTGTGCAAGTTCCCCCACTTAAAATGATGACAGAGGTCAATAATTTGCACCAGAGGTACACTTCAACTGTGAGAGACAGAATGTGAAAAAAAAATCCATGAATCCACATGGTAGGATTTGTAAAAAATTTATTCGTAAATTAGGGTGGAAAATAAGTATTTGGTCACCTCAAACAAGGAAAATCTCTGGCTCTCACAGACCTGTAACGTCTTCTGTAAGAAGCTTTTCTGTCTCCCACTCGTTACCTGTATGAATGGCACCTGTTTGAACTCATCATCTGTATAAAAGACACCTGTCCACAGCCTCAAACAGTCAGACTCCAAACGCCGCCATGGCCAAGACCAAAGAGCTTTCGAAGGACACCAGGAAAAGTATTGTAGACCTGCACCAGACTGGGAAGAGTGAATCTACAATAGGCAAGCAGCTTGGTGTGAAAAAAATCAACTTCGGGAGCAATCATCAGAAAATGGAAGACATACAAGACCACTGATAATCTCCCTCGATCTGGGGCTCCACGCAAGATCTCATCCCGTGGGGTCAAAATGATCATGAGAACGGTGAGCAAAGATCCCAGAACCACACGGGGGGACCTGGTGAATGACCTGCAGAGAGCTGGGACCAAAGTAACAAAGGTCACCATCAGTAACACACTACAACGGCAGGGAATCAAATCCTGCAGTGCCAGACGTGTTCCGCTGCTGAAGCCAGTGCATGTCCAGGCCCGTCTGAAGTTTGCCAGAGAGCACATGGATGATACAGCAGAGGATTGGGAGAATGTCATGTGGTCAGATGAAACCAAAGTAGAACTTTTTGGTATAAACTCAACTCGTCGTGTTTGGAGGAAGAAGAATACTGTCATGGTCCTGCGACCATGACTCAGTGACTTTATGTTTATGTTCTTTATTGTTATTACTTTCATTATTATTCATGGCTGTTTTGGGATGGTTTGTGTTTGGGATTTTAGACACTGGGTTCTGGGTTTGTGCCGCCGTTGCCTTCCGCACGGCCGGCCTCCTGAACCTTTTGTGCGCCTCCACGGCCTTCTTCGTGGCCGGCCTCCTGAACTGTCCCATCCTGGCCTCCTGTGTTATCGGGCCCCTGGCCGGCCACCTGAACTGTGTTTTGGACTCTGCTCCCCTGTGAGTTTTTTTTTTTTGTGAACATTTGTTTGGGACTCTGGGGCCTCCGTCTTTGGTCTTGGCCCGGTCCCTCCGTCCTGGGCCCCCTGCCGCCCGCCCGGATCTGGTGGTGTGTTTCTGTGGCTGTCGGGGGCCAGCCCTTGAGGGGGGGGGTACTGTCATGGTCCTGCGACCATGACTCAGTGACTTTATGTTTATGTTCTTTATTGTTATTACTTTCATTATTATTCATGGCTGTTTTGGGATGGTTTGTGTTTGGGATTTTAGACACTGGGTTCTGGGTTTGTGCTCCCTCTGTTGGTCCCTGGTGTTAGTGTTCCCCTGTCTCGTCAGGTTAATCAGGTCTAGCTGTTTCCCCCACCTGTGTGTGATTTCCCAGTGTCTCTTTGTGTACTTATAGTGTGTGATTTCCTCTGCTCCTCGTCGCGTCGTCTGTGTTCATACCCAGTGAATCCCCTGCGTGCTCTCCCTGCTGTTCTCCCTTCATGTTCAGGTTTGCCACTCCCTTTGAGTAGTTTCTCCCACTTTAGTTCGTCCTTAGTTCTGTTTTGCCATCTCCACTTTATGTTCAGTATTGTCAATAAATCACCTTCACATCTGAGTAAGTGCTGCATCTGAGTCCTCCTTTCCACTCTTCACACGGCCGCTGCCCTGGACCGTGACAAATACTGAGTTGCATCCCAAGAACACCATACCTACTGTGAAGCATGGGGGTGGAAACATCATGCTATGGGGCTGTTTTTCTGCCAAGGGGACAGGACGACTGATCCGTGTTAAGGACAGAATGAATGGGGCCATGTATCGTGAGATTTTGAGCCAAAACCTCCTTCCATCAGTGAGAACTTTGAAGATGAAACGAGGCTGGGTCTTCCAACATGACAATGATCCAAAACACACCACCCAGGCAACAAAGGAGTGGCTCCATAAGAAGCATTTGAAAGTCCTGGAGTGGCCTAGCCAGTCTCCAGACCTCAACCCCATAGAAAATCTGTGGCGGGAGTTGAAAGTCCGTGTTGCTCGGCGACAGCCCCAAAACATCACTGCTCTCGAGAAGATCTGCATGGAGGAATGGGCCAAAATACCAGCTACTGTGTGTGCAAACCTGGTAAAGACCTATAGTAAACGTTTGACCTCTGTTATTGCCAACAAAGGTTATGTTACAAAGTATTGAGTTGTATTTTTGTTATTGACCAAATACTTATTTTCCACCCTGATTTACGAATAAATTCTTTACAAATCCTACCATGTGGATTCATGGATTTTTTTTTTCACATTCTGTCTCTCACAGTTGAAGTGTACCTCTGGTGCAAATTACTGACCTCTGTCATCATTTTAGGTGGGGGAACTTGCACAATCGGTGGCTGACTAAATACTTTTTTGCCCCACTGTATATTTTAATGAATACTGTGGTATTAACTGTCTTTCAAAAGACAGGTTGCTTGTATAGGTCCCTTTATTTATCCACTTGATCACACAATAAGAGAAATTAGGAATTCCTCTGTGTCCTTCAGCATTCTAAAACAAATTACCTATCAGGTTATAAAATATCCTACTGGCACATTATTATATTATAAGCTTGTCTGCACATCCTCTTATTAATTCTTGATAATAACCTTTTGGAAGTGAAGGACACACAAGATATATGGGTATAAATTGCCAACTATATGACGCATGATATAACCCAGTACTGAACAAGACAAAACTGAAATCTTAGTTAGTTAAAGTTGCTGCTTCCTTAATCATTTATAACTTTAAGAATTCACATTTTAAATTGAGTAAGTTATTTTAAAATGAACTTCTTGTATGGTTTTCAGTGGATAGCTCGATAAGACAAAACTTTTTTTTTTCTACCAGTCTGAAAGTATTTTTTTTTATAAATATTTATTCCCACTCTCGTGTGCATTGTTGCTAGCCAGCCTCAAGTGGGCTTTTGAGGAACTGCACTTTCTCACCAGACCCAGGTCTTTTAATTGGCTGCATATTTCACCCATGGACTTTTCAGCCTAGTTGCATTTTACAGTATGTAAGCCAACATCCTTTATTTTTCTTCTTCTTCTTCTTTTTTTGGCTATTTTATTCCCCTAAATCAGTTATATATAGAATAGAGCCACTGCAGGTAGGGCAGGTATGAAAGGTGAATGACTATGACACTTTACTGATGCTTCTGTGCTACTCTTTATTTCAATAAAACAAAAAAAAGTGTGGGGTATGCACTTTTTGGCTTGTGAAGTGGGGCATGCAAGAAAACCAATACTCTAAATACAATGCCTTTGAAAACATATATAAATGTAAGCAGGAAATGACAGATGATTTAAGAAAATGTGTCACCCATTGCAAATTGCCAGATGGGAAACAAATGCAATTAAAATTACAAGTATGAATTAAATATAATATAAGAGACTGTTTTCTTAGGAACCTGCAATGTTAGACCCTGTGTTTTGTGCATATTCCCTTAGAAAAGTTGACTAGGTTCAGGCTTCTTTGAATGTCTTCTGTACATTTCAAAGAGTTGCTTGGCTGTGCTACCTGCAGCCTGTATTGAAAAACTCACCAGAACCTATATTTAATCCAGTTTTACAATCTTAAAGTCATAACTGGTTGAAAACCTGGCAGCTGTTTTAATGTGGAAAGATGTAGCCTTCACATTTTGTTCTAAGTTAATAATTTATCCGCAATCTCTGTCACTGTCATTACATTGACAATTAATTACAAAAGCAGCATATTAACTGGGATAACTCCGTGTTTGTAAAGACTCATAGTGATACAAAAACAGTAGTATGTGCTTTGATATGAACTGAATGACTGAGAAAATGAAACAGTGTTAGGAATCTATAGAAGGTAAGCAGCACAGAGAGAAACAGAGAGATCTGCCAATACTCCAGCACACTAATATGTGTTTCTTATAGCCATAATAGGACAATAGAAAATACTTATCAAAATAGTGTCACATTGTTGTAGTGATGGTTATTGTTTTTTTATGGTTTATGTGCAGAACATCTCAATATAAAACAATCAAATATAAGATAAGATTTTTTTGGTCCAGTCCAGTATGTTCTACAAAGACAATAGGGAAAAATGACCTATGGTTCAAGTTTGAGGATTTGATCTTAAAATATACTATATGGGTTTTATACACCTGCCACAATGGGACTGAAAACATCTGATTTCAAAGTAGTGTTGTCCAAAATATTTGTTCATACAGTGTTTTTTTTTCTCTTTCAACATAGTAAGTCCCAAATCAATTACAATCTGCATTAAACACTACAACTGGTTGATATTTATATTACCAGTCTTGATTAAAGGGAGGAATGAAGGTATCAGTGGATTTTCTTCACAGTGCACTGAAATCAATAGGTAGTTTGAGAGATATCGGTACCTCAAAGGATAGAAAAAATTACTTTTTATAATCTGAATTTAAAAGAAAATGAGCTTCATATTCAAAAGAAAATGTTCGATCTCTCACTTGCCCAAAGGATTGTCTGCTTATTGACTTCAGAAGGAAAAAGTAACCTATAGTGTGCCTCAACTGGCTTTATTCAATATTACTGTGGGATATTCTATTTTGCTTTCATAGACAAGTGTCTATTGACGTTTATGTTTCATATTATCTTGGTGTTTATAATGTGCACGAGGAACGAGAGTAATTGCAATGCAGAACAAACCAAGCAATCATACATTTTAATAAACCATTCTGTCAAATGCATGGTTTGGGAAGAATGCCTTTGAAACTGTAGATATGCATCAGGGCAAAATATTACTAAGCCAGCAGCCTTACCCAGTGTTGCTGAAACAGGAAAAAAAATACCATGTCAGTAATTTAGAACGTGAACAGTTTGTTAGAATCTAAAAATGATGGCAGCAGAATCATTATTTTTGACAAGTCGATTGATAGTGTTTGGCTGTTGACGAATTGCAATAACAAAATCCTGTTTCTGTCAGCCACTTTTGTGCACTACTGTTTCTTTTAATATGAATGGAACATTTTAACATAAAAATTGACATCTGAATTGATACAATCCGTCATTTACAATATGTTTCATATTTCTTTGTCAAACTGTGGGATTTGCACACATGGCATTTTGATAGTAAGAAAAAATGTCAGTCTTCTATAGAAATGGTTGATAAAATGAATGTTACTGTCATGGGTTTAAGCGAGAGTAATGGACTCCACTGTGGAACTGCTACAAAAACAAACGAGCTTTTGTTGTTGTTGGGAGTCTTTCCTACATTTCTCCATTTATTTATTTTTCCAGTCAACAACATTGAAAAAAAAAGGCCTTGTGTATTTCAATAAATAACCTTTAAATTATCAAATAGAATGGCTAAAATTATATTTCCCAATAAATATTTTAAAACATTTTAAAATTCATAAATGCTACTAAAATGCTTGTGCTAAATAACAACAGTGGATTACAAAGTGTTCTCATAATGAGGACCTGAGCACCCCCAAAGGGACAATTAGCCGCAATGAGAGAGTTCTGCTGACATTGCTGATCTGTAGAATAATTAACACCTCTGCCCTTTGTGTTGTCCCTGAGGAGAGTCCTTCTAAACCACAGTGGTGCGTAATTCTGATGGAAAGTTTTACACAGCTGCAATAAATATAGGCACAGGGAAGAATATTAGTTCTCCAAGAAAGAACATTAAGTGACTTGGAACATACATGGAAACAAAATTTGGAGAATCCATGTGAAAACGGTTGCTTTGTGAATACAAAATCATATGTTTGAAGCAAATCAAACCTGCTTGGTTTGGTTCAAACAAACTCTGCTCAGTGTGCCCAATTAGTGTGGTTAATTTGGGTGTGTGAGAAAACTGCCAGTCAAGCCCCAGCAGTTTTTAAAAAAATATGGTCTCTATTCAGTCTCAAACAGATTCTGGTGGTTTTATTGTTTATCTGTTTGTTTGTGGTGTAACAGCAAAAAAGATTGATCCCCAAACTGTGTGGTATTACATCTGCAAAGCTCAGCCCGGCAGATGTTGTTTAGCTATAAAGCTAAAGAGCTAATCAAGCCATCTTCTATTTTAATCTGATCAGGAAGCAGAATAAATGTGCATTTAAAGCACGGCAGTGAGTCAGCATTCAAATCTGATTGTGAAATGCTTTTTACTGATCATTTCTCTGATTTGCCTGCTTTGTTAATATATTAGTTCCATCAAAAAGGCAAAGAGCATAATATTCACAGTTTTATACAGGACAACTTCCCACCACTAACACATGACCCTACGCTGTGTCACTGCATCATTCCATGCTTGGCACTGATCACCACCTGCACTCATGTATATATCTTTCTACGTAGCACTCTTAATTCTTATTCTCATGTATATATCTCATGTATAGCTCATGCACATATCTTTCTACATAGCACTTTTAATTCTTATCCCTACTTTTATTTTTTCATGTCTATTTAAGTGCTATTTATGACACTATGTTTGCACTGAAGCACCGCAGCAATTTCCTAATGTTGTAAACCTGCTCAACATTTGGCAATAAACCCCTTTCTGATTCTGATTCTGATTCTGAACTTGTGCCTATCTCTTCTTAGAGTATTAGATTAGATTAGATTAGATTAGATAGAACTTTATTAATCCCTCAGGTGGGTTCCTCTGGGAAATTCGATTTCCAAAAAAGCACAGCACCGACAGAAGTTACAGAGTTACAGAATATTATATATATATATATATAATACACACACACACACACACATATATATATATATATATATAAATACAGAGACAATATAAATAAAATATACGAAGGGGATAAATACAATAAATAGGAATAAAAATAAAAATACAAGTGAATTGCACATTTCAAGTATTGAGTCTATTGCACCGTTGACTATTTACAAAAGTATTGCACAAAAGGTATTGCACAGTGAGGTGAAGAGGCACTACAGCTTAGTTGTTCCCCCCTCCTTTGTCCTCCTGTTTCCCCTCCCTCTCCCCTCCAGGGAGGAGTTAAACAGTCTGATGGCGTGTGGGACAAAGGAGTTTTTAAGTCTGTTAGTTCTTGTCTTTGGGAGAAGCAACCTGTCACTGAACAGACTCTTCTGGTTGTTAATGGCCGTGTGCAGAGGATGTCTGGCATTGTCCATAATGTCCATCAGTTTCTTTAATGTCCTTTTCTCTGCCACTGTCACCAGAGTGTCCAGCTTCATGCCGACCACAGAGCCAGCCTTCCTGATCAGTTTCTCCAGCCTGGATGAGTCCTTCTTTGCTGTGCTGCTCCCCCAGCACACCACAGCATAGAAAAGGACTCCAGCAACCACCGACTGGTAAAACATCCTCAGGAGCTTCCTGCAGATGTTAAAAGACCTCAGCCTCCTGAGGAAGTACAGTCGGCTTTGGGCTTTTTTATACAGGTGCTCTGTGTTGCATGACCAGTCCAGTTTATTGTCCACCCACAGCCCGAGGTACTTGTACTTGTTGACCACTTCCACCTCCTCCCCCTCTATCTGAACCGGCAGTGGACCTTCTCTGGACCTCCCGAAGTCCACAACCAGTTCCTTAGTCTTTGAGGTGTTGAGTTGCAGGTGGTTTGTGTGACTCCATGCGACAGAGTTCCTCACCAGACTTCTGTACTCCTCTTCCTAATCATCCCAGATACACCCCATGATGGCTGTGTCGTCTGCAAACTTCTGAATGTGGCATAATTCAGAGTTGTAGCAGAAGTCAGAGGTGTACAGGGTGAAGAGAAGAGGGGACAGCACAGTTCCCTGTGGTGCTCCTGTGCTGCTGACCACTGTGTCAGACGTGATGTCCTTCAGCCTGACGTACTGTGGTCTGTCGGTGAGGTAGTCGGAGATCCAAGCCACCAGGCAGGGGTCCACCTCCATCCTGTTCAGTTTTTCCTGAAGCATACAGGGCCGGATGGTATTAAAGGCACTGGAAAAGTCAAGAAACAGGATCCTGACCGTGCCTTTCCCCCCATCCAGGTGTGAGTGGGCTCTGTGTAGGAGGTACAGGATGGCATCCTCCACTCCGACACCCGCCTTGTATGCAAACTGTAGTGGGTCCTGGGCATGTTGTACCTGTGGTCGGAGGAGGTTGAGGAAGAGCCGCTCTAGAGTCTTCATAAGATGTGACGTCAGTGCCACCGGTCGGAAGTCATTCAGCTCATTGGGCCGGTTCTTTTTGGGGACCGGGACGATGCAGGATGTCTTCCATAGGGTGTTGTGGCCTGTGATGGTTTTCACACCATTCCAGACCTCCCTCATATTGTTCCTCTCCAACTTCTGCTCCACCTTCCTCCTGTAGGTGTCCTTTGCTTCCCTCAGGCAGCGTTTCACCTCCCGCTGTGCTGCCTTCATCTCCTCCTTCACTTTGCTCCTGAAAGCCTTCTTCTTCATGTTGAGGACAGCTTTGACTTCCTGTGTTACCCACGGTTTGTTATTAGGATAACACCGTACCGTCTTAGCAGGGGCGACCGTGTCCACACAAAAGTTGAGGTAGTCTGTAAGACAGTGTGTCGCCCCCTCTATGTCCTCACCATGTGGGCTCAGGAGCACATCCCAGTCTGTGTTGTCATAACAGTCCCTCAGAGCATCCTCCTTTTCTGGGGTCCATCTCCGGATGGAGCGCGTTGTGACCGGCTGCCTTTGGACGAGGGGTGTGTATTGTGGCTGTAGGTAAACCAGGTTGTGGTCTGACTTCCCTAGTGGGGGGAGGGGGGTGGCTCTGTATGCATCTCTCACATTAGCATACAGTAGGTCAATTGTCCTGTTGCTCCTTGTGGGACAATTCACAAACTGGTGAAAAGCAGCCAGAGTAGAGTCCAGTGTGGCATGGTTAAAGTCTCCAGATATAATAATGAAAGCCTCGGGGTTTTGTGTCTGAAGTCTTGCTGTGACTGTGTGTATTTTCTCACAGGCAGCTGTTGCGTCGGCCCTCGGAGTATGACCTAGTAGTAATGCTCATAACCCTTAATTTTTTCATGAGCTCTTTATGCCCCCCAGAACATAACTTTACACAAAGGAAGTATTGAAAATATAATTAGCTTATTTGTTTCCTAGTTCAGCTGTTATATGGCACATGATTGGCTCATTAGGGCCAAAATGCCATATGGAATTCTCCCGCTGACCATATTTAAAAGATGGATGTACATTCCTGGTCTGAAAAGCAAAGCCAAAAGGCCAAGACTTTCATTCTTTTCAATGACCAACAGGAGGCGACTGCTCTGGCTGCTAATGCAACTCTGATGATAGAGTCAGTTGGAAAACAGCCTTACTTATTACTTGGTTTATGTCCTCCGTAAACACTTTCCTAATTAGTTTGTGGTCTCAGTGGCTAGTATCATGTCAGCAGATTATCATTTTTTAAAATCACGATACACATTACTGTCAAGAACAATAATAAAGTGGGATATACTTTAGGGCAGGCACAAGTTACGACCCGTGCTTGGTACACCAAGTATGGATAAGGTCTTAACCTAATGTCAGTGTAGCTACATCTGTCTTTTATATACAGTATATGGATTTCAACATCTTTCCAGTATTCTTTGAGTGTCACACGTCGGATTTCTGGTATCTCTGATCATTCCCTGTTGTATGCCATTGTGTTACAGCAACAGAACATATAAAGCAATATTGTCATCAGCGACTGACCAACAGTCAAAATTAGGTTTGTGCTTTCTAATCAAAATGCCGAATGCATGACAGGAGTCCAAGTTCAGACTTCATGTCTGTCTGGAGACTCTCTGCCTCCAGTCCAGCCAGTCAGTGTTGACTCTGTTCCCCCAGGCACTGTTGGTCTTCTCTCAGTATGGCATTCAAAGACTAAGCATTGAAAAATTAAAGGAAGGCATAATACTTGATAAGTTACAAGTCCAAAACGTAGATGCATGTCAGTAAAATATGTCACTTTGCAAATGGAAATCTTTGACATGCTTAGAAATTAATTTAGTAGTGAATGTGTAGTGTATACAGTTAAGACAAGTAGTATCTGGACACATGTTTTTCTAATTTTTCCTCTACACAATCACAGTACATTTTCAATCAAAGAGTGAAGATGCAATTGAAAATCAGACTTTCAGCTTTAATTCAAGAGCTTTAATAAACCTGCTCCATTAAGTGTTTCAGAATTACAAGTACACCACTCTATCATGGTGGTATACAAAGACAAGTGTGCAACAAATGTGTCACTGTCCAAATAAATATTAATTTTCTATTCATCAGTTATTAGATTAAATCATATTATCGATTGTGATAGTTTTTCAAATGTTCTTGACAGAATGTTTTCCAAACCAAAAACATGTAGCAATTCTGATTTAAATTGCATTTCCACTAGGGCTGCACTATTAATCGTTAGAAAATCGCGATCTCGATTCATACTTATGTGCGATCTCATTTCCAAATGACAACGATTTAAAAAAAAAAAAAAAAAAGACGACGACGACGACGATTGTACCGCATTTTGATCCGGGACGTAATCTGCATGAAAACAAGCGCTCACTCTTCCTGCTCAACAAATGACAAGGGCGGAGCCTTATACCACGTGATACAGAAGCTGGCTGCTAAAATTAGGAGGGAAAAAACAACGGAGAGCACATCAGGGATGACGAGAAAGTGACAGGAGAAAATCCGTCCCGGTCAACCACCCAAACATCAATAACGGGAACCTTATACAGCGCTTCACGTCGAACTCCCGCAGGCGCAAAGAAATTACGGAGGCTATCACTTATCACCTGACCAAAGATATGGCCCCCATCAACACTGTGCAAAACCAGGGATTTGGGAAAATGATCAACACCCTAGACAAACGCTACACAGTGCCGTCCCGCAACTATTTTTCTATTGTTGCACTACCTGCTCTATACACGCAGTGTCGAGCAATGGTGGAGACGGAATTTCAAGCAGTACAACATTTTGCGGCAACAACAAAACGTGAGACATTTGTTGTTTTTATGTTTATTTATTGTTTTTATGTTCAGTCTCAACTGTTGCGAAGTTGATGTGCAGTTAATAAGTGCAATAAATATTTATACTGGAAAAGAAAATCGTGAGAGAATCGTGATCTCAATTCTAAGCCAAAAAAATCGTGATTCTCATTTTATGCAAAATCGTGCAGCCCTAATTTCCACTTTCTGAAGGTAATTGCTACCCATCAGTGTTGTAATATTTATCTTTTTGACTGATATTGGAAGACGCATGTGAGGAAAAAAGATGAGGTTCCCCTGGTCTAGTAAACAAAAATTATTATCACGAATAATTTAATTTTTGCTGGAAAATGTTTAAAAAACCCCAACAACAACACTTTTTTAAGGCTCCTGGTTAAAAAAGAGGGTGAACAGAGGAAAAGAGAAAAATCTTCTCATTGAGTAATAGTTGGTGTCAGCCACAAGCATAGGCCAGGATGGTATGACAGTAAGCATAACAGAAAAGGACAGCCTCTGTTCCCCCAGGTACCCAGTGACTCCTTGTCAATTTAGCAAATTATATTTCCATTATTTTCTTTTCATTCTGCTTATTAGAATGGTTGGGAAATTAATGAGGGATATATCCGCAATACAAATTGGCTCTGAAGCACAGTTTTTTCTCTAATAATCACATTCCTCTTGAAGGATAGAGTGAGAAATGACGGTGGGTGGGGGGGTTAGAAGACAGAGACATTGAGAGAAGGGTGTGTTAGAAGGGGGTTGCAATGGGGAAAGTTGTGAGGTGAGTAAAGAGGACCCTTGGCAGCAGCTTTGAGAGTCATAGATAAAAGTGAGGAGGTAATGTGACTAGGCTGAGCAGGTGAGGAGCACTGAGATCAGCCTAGAGGATAGATAATTACACAGAAGCACAGGGATTACCATGATTCTAGATGAAGTGGAAAAGCCATGCAAAGCATATTATTATGATGAGAGGAAGTAAAACTAGAGCTGTGTATAATTTATCCTCTGTGGCAGCATGTGAGGGGAGGATTGAGGAACTTACGTATTTATCCCTGAAGGAGTTCAAGGTATTTAGGCCTAAATAACAACCAGGAAGACATCAAAGGGTGTCAGCCCACAGAAAGAGCTCCATCCTTGACAAATAACATGATTGCTGCAAGATCGGTAAACAGATCTATTAAATAGAGATCGCTGATTCCATATATTCCTTTTCTACATTATGAAAAAAATAGTTTAAAGGAAGTGAACAGTTATTTTACTCTTCACAGTTGCAAAGTTTAGTCTACCAATCAATTTTGTTTTATGTACAGATATTTGGCTTTACACACAGAATTGATATCCCATAGCACATTTTTGCCAGCTGTGTTCCTGTTGACATGCCAAAGTCTTAGTAGGTCTCAAGACTCAGTGTTTGGTGTTGTTAGATTTTGAATTCTGTGATTTAGTGGGTTTCCATGGTTTAGTTTTGTATTTCAAGCCCCTTCAGTCTTTCTTTAGGTTTCTTTAGTGTTTGGTGATTTCTAGTCTTTAGGTTTTGTTACTTTTCCTCCTTCGTGCTACCTCCAGTCATTCTTGTCTCTATGTTCACGTATTTCCTGTTTTACTTTGACAGTCCGTGTCCTGTGTCAGTGTATTCTGTAGCTGTGTCCCAAAACGTAGGCTGCATCCTCCTGAGGCCGCATTTGTAGGCCGATTACGTCACAGCGACGCGACGAAGGCTGTCCCAAATCAGTTTGGCTGAGATCAAAGTTATTAGATTAGATGAAATAAAACTTTATTAATCCATCGGGTGGGTTCCTCCAGGATTTTCACACAGCTGAAAAAACGTCAAACAGAAAACTGATTAAACAGAAGTGTGAGATGGTCGAGAATTTATGCCAGTGCCCTCTTATATTTTAGATAGCAAGGAGCAGACGGCTGATTTTATTAAACTCCACCGAGGCAGGGACACAGCTACTGGCTCTTCTCCCTGTTTCATCATGTCTGATCAGTCTCAGCTGTTCCTATTTTCCTCATAACCCTCTGTGGGTATATATAGTAGAGATGGCACGATACCACTTTTTTATGTCCGATACCGATACCGATATCATAAATTTGGATATCTACCGATATGAATCCGATATAGTGTTTTTTAATCAACAAAGCTGTTTTTTAAATATCTTGCTGCATTTTGTATAAGTTCATACTCAAGTTTAAAACAACAACTACACTAAAGCTATTCTGTTATACCTGTATGCAAAAAAAAATATTTCATAGTTCAGCAATACTGATCAATCTAATAAACTTAAACCTACACCATCCTCCCTATTCTGGTATTTTAAAGAGTACTTAGCATAAATATTAAGCAACCTAACTAATAGGGTTCCAACTCCCAGCAACAACAAAAATAAATAAATAAAAAATAGGGAACCACCCCTCACGCTCCACCTCATGATGCTTAATCGACGTAATCAACCTTAATTTGATGCAGTGTGAAAAAAAATGCACAGAAATCAATTATTTTTCAAGAAATATTAAATAGATTCAACATCTTTCTTCAACAAAATTGCAGACTGCACAGATGGTACCTTCCCAAAGGAAAAAGTACTATAGCTTACTAGGGTATATACAGTATATATATATTAGACTTAATAGTCACTATATACAGTAATGGACTTCTATTCATTTTGCATCAAATTAAAACTTTGGGTGTCAGATAATTATTTATTAAAAGCTAGACATTTTAAATGAGAATAAGAAAGAAAAGTATGTCTTTGTGCCCCCTTTTCCCTGTTAATGCCCTATCGGCCCCCCTGGCTAAACTTTGCTAGATCCGCCCCTGCACAGTTACCAGCGTCAGCTACGTAGAAAAAGATCCTGGAGTAGAAAGTAATATTAAATAAATTCTAACAACAGCTTATCAAGCTTAAACGTGCTGCTGTTGTTTATCCGCTGGTTTCCTCTTTCTGGTGCAAAGTGGGCCAAAAGCAAACTAGAGACACGGACTCGCGACAGAAAAGCCGATCAGCTGATCGTTAAGCAGTTTCATGATTGAAGTAGCAGCAAGAAGAGGCAGTCGCTTGTTAAGCTTAATGCAGGAATGCTTTACAAACATTCAGAGATGGACTTACACACTTGCTTTACTTCTCTCGGGATAACTTTGTCGGAGATGAAATGCCGGGTTGCTAGCGAAGCTCCAAATGCTATCCAGACCACCGACAGGTCCTGCATGCCACAGCCGCTCTATCACGTGATGCATACTGCTCCGACGTGCTAACGTTCTGAGGTGAGTTACGGCGTGTCGCAAGTTTTGTGAGCTGCTTTCGTGATATTTAATGGATCGGATTACATTTTTTATTTTTCTCCGATATCCGATCCAGTAATTTAGGTCAGTATCGGACCGATACCGATACGTAATATCGGATCGGTCCATCTCTAATATATAGTGTGTGTTGCCCCCTGTTCCTCGTTGGATCAACTGCTTGTCATCCTCTGTGTTTCCTCTGTGTTATTTTCCAGGTTTTCACAAGTCTCTGGTTCTTCGTTATTGGTTTCTTCATGTCCTTAGGTTTAGTTTTTCCCAGTTTAGGTTTTGTTAGCTTTTCTCAGATCCTCTTGTCACCTCTTGTTCGTGGTGTTATTGCTGCCAGAAATAAAGGCTTGCCTTTTGCTCTCCACCCTCATCTCCGTGTGCCTGCATTTAGGTCTGATTTAAAATATCATTTGATTTAAAATATGATCAGATTATCTGTAATACTGGGCTACATACCAGAGGCCTATAAGGTGGCAGTAATTAAACCATTACTTAAAAAGCCATCACCTGACCCAGCTGCCTTAGCTAATTATAGGCCAATCTGCAACCATTCTTTTCTCACAAAAAATATTGAAAAACTAGCTGTTAAAGAGATAACTGATTATCTGCAGAGGAATGGTTTATTCTCATTCATTTATTATTTATTACTTGAGTTTCTGTTGGAATTTAGAATCCATCACTCTACAGAAACATCTGAAGAGAAGGTACACGTGATCTTTTTATGTCCTCTGATAGTGCAGTGTTTAATATCGTTGACTATAATATTTTATCACAAAAATCATAGCATGCAGTTTTTTCAAATATATTGCTCTGCAATGGTTTGAATCATATCTTACAGATTCCAATTTCTGTATGTAAATGGACACACATTAAAGTTAATAATGGAGTTCCACAGGGTTCCATGCTAGGACAAATTCTATTTACACTGTACATCAAATGTGACTTTTTTGCTTGCATTTATCTCTAAAATTAGAAATACCCTTTATCAGAGTGATGCTGAACATTTGTTACTTCTAGACTTGACTATTGTACAGAATGGTGCACGTCAGTTAATGCTGGTTTGTGCTGCAATAACTATTCTCGGTCAGAAGGAGAGGCCTACATCCAGTGAGTAGATTGTAATAGGTGAGGTTTATTTGCACTCAGACTGATGGTACAATCAGGTATGGCATAATGTAGGAGGATGTGGAGGGGTGATATGGTGTGGTTTGTTTATATGACACACACCATTCACAACAAATGGGCTATTCGTGTCACGGTTCTGGGTCCGTTGGACCCAGTATTTTGAGTTTATTGTGTTTTGATTTAAGTTTGCATCAGGGATTGTGTTCTTTGTCATGAATCGCTGTGCGGCAGGCGGGAGTTGGACCCAAAATGCAGGACTCACAGACTCGAGGGAATGAACTCAAAACACAGCTTTATTTGCCGGTAGAACAAACATACAAACTAAACTAAACTGGGAAGCCATAAACTAAGAACTTACAGCGAGACACAGGGAGATCCACACACAGCATGAGGGACAACGTCACGCCAAACAGAGGGAGACGCAGACAGAAATACACAGAGAGTTAACGAGGAAAGTGGGAACACACGGGGAACACAGGTGACACTGATAATCATAACGAGACAGGGCGGGGTGAACTGAACATGACATGTACAGGCGTGAGAGTCACAAAGTAAACAGGAAGTGCACAGAGGTTCAGACAGGAGGAGAGAGAGCACGGGGAAAACACAGACATAACGGGCTGGGGAAACATGAAACAACCACAAAGGGAGACGAGGGCTCATAAATACACAGGGCACACAGGGGGGGGAGAGAGAGCACGGGGAGAACTTGGACATAATGGGCAGGGGAAACATGGAATAAAACATAAGGAGAGACGAGGGCTCACAGATACACAGAGGGGCACACAGGGGGTAAAGGCCACGAAGGGAAAACACTTAGGGAACAACACAACAGGGCAACTCAGAAAACATGGCCTAAATAAGGAACAAAATACAAACATACAAGAAAACTAAGAACACTGGGCCAACATGGCCCAGGACCATGACATTCTTGTTCTCTTGTCGTGTTATGGTAATGTTTATGTCTATTATTAGAGTTCCATGTTCTGTTTATCTGGGTTTAAGATGTGGGTTTAGTTTCATATGTCATTTCGAGTCTGTCTCTGTCTAGTCTGTGTCTTAGTAAAGTGTGTTTTGTTTCCTGTTTTATTGTGAAGGTCTGCGTCTCATGTGAGTGTGTTCAGTTTTACCTTTGTCTCGTCTTGTTGATTATTCCCAGCTGTGTCCACCACCTGTGTGTAATTCCCCTGTGGTTCTCTGTGTATTTAAGTCATGTCTTCAGTCATTGTTGTTGCTGGTCCGTCTGTGTATTCCACCCTGCGTCATCTGTGTATCTACCATGGCACATCCGTGTGCTCTCCCTGCTGTCCATCGTCATTCTCCTCTGCTCGTTCTCATTCAGGTTTGTGCTTTGTAGTTTAGTTGTTTCCCAGTATAGTTTAGTTCCAGCTCCATTTTCCGTTTGTATGTACTTTCATGTTCAATAAACCACCTTTACACCTTCACGACTGCCTGCACTTGGATCCTCCTTCATTTCCTCCACACGGCTCACCTCACTCGCCGTGACAATTCGCTTTTCTTCCCAGCAGCTCTCTCCTACATCGTTAGCCTAGGAATGAAGTCAGGCTATCTCAGGAGTCCCATGAATTCCATGACTGCCCAGAGGCTGCTGGGTAACGTAGTTCACACTAACACAGACTTTTCTACAAATATTATAATTCATTATTATCAATTTGTCTTTTAAACTCCCTGAAAGGGAATTGATCCAAAATACAGCAGCAAGGATATTGACAGAGACAGATCTATTAAACTAGCTCCCAGTTTGGATTTTGGGAAACACACACCCTCTTTACTTTAAAGATTAAGCTTAAGACTTTATGATAAAGCCTATCCGGTTGTTCAGTGATGACGCGACGAATCCTACTTCCGGGTCTAAAGTAGTCTGCATTTAATATGGCTTTTGTGTTGTTAACATGTTTAATGTTATGTATTTTCTTCTATTTGATCTCAAAAAGCTCCTAAAACAGTCAGTGATCACTGTTGACCTCCCTCTGCTTTTATTACCGCTAATCATTTATTTAAGCTCAGTTTTTAAAACCTTAGGATGTAACTACAGCCCAGCCCATGCAGCAGTATATGAATGACTAACCTCGTATTGTGGATGGATTATCTCAGTTGTTCTCCTGGCTGAAGTTTGGTCCTTTTACAGCATCCTGCCATGCGATTACATTTGTTCCTGACCACCGAGAACACTCACGGTAACTTTTATCGAGTGGAAAAAAAGTTAGCTTGTTTATATTATGCTAACATAGCTGTGTCGCTAGCGGTCACGTAGGACATCATTATATACCAGCTAGCCAAACTTCAGTAACCCTACAAACGTCACTGCTGTTTAGTTTTCGGTCTTCATTTATGTTGGAAGTGATAGCAGAGCTGTACGTTTTAATTTGTTTCCAAAACCCCGCAGTCAGGACATGCTATATTGTATTTAGATAGAAGCTAGCGAGCTAACTCCCTGCTAACTTCTAACTCCGTTAAATGTCATAAATTCCGTTTTCATGGATGCCTGGATGTTAAACTCAATTGTTACACCTGGTAGAGCAGAACGCTGATCATTTTATTAAAGATGAAAGACTTTAGACAGTTTTTCAACTCTCAGTAATGCCATAGTGATCGTTTGATATATGGACCTGCAGCGGAGTTTAGACCCAGACACGGCTAGTGACGTCAGACTGAACAACCGGATACTTAAGGCTGGATCAGTTGACCCTGATCTATGAGCCTAGTTCTGCCAGAAGTTTTTTCCTGTTAAAAAGGAGTCGCCATATGCTTGCTCCAGGGTGTTGTCTGATTTGTACACTCAAAAAAGTAATCTGTTGAATGAATGTAATTTTATCATGCCACCATATTTCAATTTAAAAGCTTAAGTTGGCTTAATATAGCGCTTTTCAAGGCACCCAAAGCGCTTGACAATGCCACTATTCATTCACACACTGGTGGAGGCAAGCTATGGTTGTAGCCACAGCTGCCCTGGGGCAGACTGACAGAAGCGAGGCTGCCATATCGCGCCATCGGCCCCTCTGGCCAACACCAGTAGGGTAAATGTCTTGCCCGAGGACACAACGACCAAGACAGAGAGCCCAGGGATCGAACCGGCGACCTTCCGGTTACAGATACACTTCCCAACCCCCTGAGCCACGGTCGCTTAAGGTGATCTGTTTAAGTTATATGGACATGACCTATTTGTCAGTTACATTTAATTCAATTATGTATCTTTAATTTAACCTTTCAAATAAAAAGAATATAACTAAATATTTATTTAGATAACCAAGTTTACCACAGAGAAATTATGCTATTAACAGATCCAAAGAAATGTAAATTTTTTTCTGTAACTGGAAGCAGTTAACATCATCTAACAGTGTTGTTATAACTAGTTCTTCCTCCTTTAACACATTTTGCTAACTATTTCTTTTTTTTTTTTTATGGTAAACTTCCTTCAGTTTCTGTGTACATCCCCACCAACCACAGAACTGGTTTATTTTCTACTGTACACAATGTAGAAAGCAGTAGAAACAAAGAAAAGAACATTGAATGAGAAGGTGTGTCCAGACTTGCACTGGTAGTGTAATTTGACTGCAACTTTCCATCTGCACCTTGAATACATCACAGGACTAAGAAGGAAGGAGGATGTGTGAGCAGGTCATGTTTTGTTATAATGTTCCTATTACTCAGCAAGTCTCTCAATGCTATCAGCTGGGAGTACATGAAAAACTATAAGTAACTCATTCAGCAGTACTGTCTATAACAGCGGTCCCCAACCCCCGGTCCGCCAGAGTTGAGGCTGAGGTGTGAAATGAGTTGTCAGAGTTTTTATCATTAACTTGGTTTCTCTGGGTTTTTTCCCGTGTTGTAGTTGTGTGTCTTATTTTGAAAGGAATAGTTACGCGTTCCCATAGCGAACTGAGAGCATTAAGTGGCAGAGAGGAGGATGTTACTCTCAATGTTTTGTGGCGCATTTCAGGGGGACGCTGCTAATAAAGTAACGCAATTAAATATTGTCTGACATTAAACCGGTCCGTGGCACAAAATTTTTTTTTTTGTTAATGATCATTAATTGATCATTAATTGAAGGTGCTGGAACACCACTCCTGATTATTCCAGCCCACTTTAACCTCTGCGGCAGCTGATCAAATACCTTTCAATTTGATCGATCTCTCACTTAAGATCATCTGGCACTGCTGTTATTTCCATTTCTGAATTTTGTTTGCATATCTTTTTTATCTTTGCATCTCAAAATTTTAAGCTGCATTGTGTGTGCAACTTTGGTCACTGATAGTGGAGTTGCTCATGACCTCATGCACGATTTCCATTACTTGTCTCTTCTTCTTGTCTTCTTGTACTATATGTTACTAAATAAACGAATTAGTTGTGAGATTTTTCACCATTATATATTTTTACTCTGCACAGTTCTTTTGCAACATGTTGCTGTCAGTAGGTGAATTCTGTTTTAATTTGCATTTTACACTTCATACAACATTCCACCTTTTAGAAGAAGCAATTGTGTTTTTCAAAAGAAAAATCATCAAGGCTCAGTGGCAGTTTTTAGCATCAACAGTCCAACAACAGTCAGGCTTTTCTCTTTGGCATTAGCTTGTTACAGAACCACAGTATGAGCCTAATTATCAGCAGCAGTACCTTTGAAACTGGTTCCAGCAGTTCTCAATCCTCCCACGTCCAATCAATTTGGTCATTTCTGGGTGAGTTTCCATTACTTTAAAACGTTATTACTGAGGCCATTAGTCTGTCGCTATTGTTGTGTTAAAGTGGGAAGGGGGTTGTGTTCTGTTTTGAATATCTTTGAAAACAGGTGCACTGATTATTCTTACTAAGGCCCCAGTCACCACTTAGTGGCCCCCTGACTGTTAGTGACTAGGGAATAATATGTATTCCCCAACAAATGGCAAATGGTTGCAAAAGGTTGCTGGCAGTCGCAGGGTGACTGGTCATATAGATATACAGTGCTGAAATGAAACCCTCCTTGTGCTTTTTTTCCAGATTGGTTGGATGGTTGCAATCAAAGGAATCACAATAGTGTTTTTGGTGCAGCACCATGTAACCTCTTGTAAAACACAATTCCAACATTTTATCCCCGCACTTCTTATCTTTTTTGTACTGACAAGATTTCACTGAATGGTAGTTTTATCCCTTTTGGGAGTTACACCACTCACCAGGATTCTCCAAATAGTTACTTCTAATTCTATTTTTATGTGTAATGCTGCAAGAAATCAGTTTTTTTCTGTTATGTTTTTGGACTCTTACACCAAAGCATCACTCTGTCCTGCCAAAAGAAGTGTGGAAAGAGTGTTAGCACAACTGATTTCATTCACAGTGGTAGATCTGACATCAGTAGATTTTTCCTGATGAACCATAAGTCTTCTGATCAGTGTGTTAGGCTTTCTTGCTGTGCTAAAGCCAGCGGCATTAATAGTTTTGCACAGTGACTTTCTTCAGAGGTTTTTCCTTTTTTACCTTTTCGTTCCACTGCTTCACATCATCTATGGCAATAAAAATAAAACAGCACAAAGTCATCAGGTAGGAATAGATACAAGTTGCCTAAATTAGAATACGGCAGTCTACAGTTCAGTCCTGTTTCCTAAAAATGTTTCCATACAGGTAAAGAGCTTTCACATTTTTTTTCAAAGGAAGTGTATTTTCTCTCAGACAAAATACATTACAGTTTAAAAGACAGATGACATTCAGGTAAGGAGGTAGGCAGGCAGGGTGGTGGAGCTCTAATCCATAAGATATTAATACAGGAGACTGTGACTGCAGTTATAAAACAGGATTTTTAGACTTTTAGTTATTATTCTTTTGCATTTGGTTAGATCTAAAGAAGAGAATGGAAAAGATAATGATTAGGATTCAAATATCATATCATAGCATAACCTTAATCAGGTTACCAGGCATTTTCTGAGCTACCAGGAAGTCTTGGCCTGCCTGTTCTAACATGTTTGGTTTCCTGAAAAGGATAGGTGGTGAGAAAGTAAGAACATAGCAAATGTATCATATTTAAATTTTTTACAGTCAAATGCAGTGTAGCTGGATGTATATGTAAATCTAAGGGGAGGGAGTGGTCATCTGGACAAAACTCCTCTCAAGCACACAAATCTCTTTCAGTTCAACTCAATTCAATTCAGTTTTATTTACATGTATATAGTGCCAAATCACATCAACAGTCACCTCCGGGTGCTTTATATTGTAATTAGACCCTACAATAATACATAAAGAGAAAAACCCAACGATCATATGAGCAAGCACTTTGGCGACAGTGGGAAGGAAATACTTATTTTTAACAGGAAGAAACCTCCGGCAGTACCAGGCTCAGGGAGGGGCGGCTATCTGCTGCGACCGGTTGGGGTGAGAGAAGGAAGAAAGAATAAAAGACATTCTGTGGAAAAGAGCCAGAGATTAATAACAAGTATGATTCAATGATTTCTTTTTAACACATGAAAAAGAAATACTCAATGCATCATGGGAATCCCCTAGCAGCCTACACCTATTGCAGCATAACTAAGGAAGGATCCAGGGTCAGCTGATCCAGCCCTAACTATATGTTTTTTAAGTTTTAAGTCCATACTTAACTGTATTGATAAAATCCATATATCCATTATACTGCTATTTTGTGCACACCATCAACATTGTTATTATTGTTATTATAAAAAACAAATTTTGGGAAGCCTATTGTTTAATTATTCTCATGGCCTATGGCCTACTATCATAAATCTGAAGGTCTCTAGAGAAGTTCTGCATCTATTAGGCAGTATAAGTAAGCCTTTAAAAAAGAGCCATAACACCAAAGTTAGTGAAATATTTTGATTCCTTAAATGTGTCACTAAAGTCCTGAGCTCTCAATCCTAAATGTGGCTTGTGAGGTGGATAAATATGCTTTCATTTTTCATCCTGCCTTGCCAAGGCAAGCAAACCGTCTTCCATTTGCTAAGGTCTTTCCCAATAAAGACAGAAATTTGATATCTTAAGATAACAGAAATGATATTACCCAGAAGCCATAACTGAGTCCTGTCAGAAAGGAGACGAAGTGAGTGATTGCCCCCAGTTATGCAAGAGCTGATTTATCCCATTAGGCTTTGGTGTAGGCACAGACCCAGAGCTTGTGCCACTGAGGCTCACTAGCAGTTATTGCCTGACATGAAAATTCTTCTTCAAGCGTAAAGTGTCAGAAAGTTAGATTGATGCTTCTACTCATTATTGCTTCTGCATTTTGGGATGAGAAAGGTAATATTAGCTTGGAAAAAAGTATGAATTGCAAAGCCTGTGATTGATATTTCTGAGAATTTTGTATCAGTTGGGACGTCAGCTAATAAGAATGAAGGTATAACAAAATAAACAGAGAATAAATGCTTTTATGTAAAAGTATATTATCTAATAAAACATTACATAGTTAAAAATATGGAAAAAAAATCATTGCTTTATTTCATTAATTAGCAACAGACAACATTTTGAAACCTTTGTTAGATAGCATATGCATGCATGCAATACAGTGCACAATACATATTTCACAGGGGTACCCAAATGAGAGATTACAATCAGGAAATATTTTGGGGAAAATGATTATTTATCCTAAGCAAAGTAATAAAAACAAAAACAATGCCAGTCTTATCTTATGGTAATAAATCCTGGACCCAGAGTTACCTTTTTCTGATATTCCATTTTATGATATAAAGTATACATCAGCTTGAAGTGCCTTTCTTTAAAAAGTAATCAAGCTATAGGTCTCTGCAATAACAGAAACAAGAACATATTGGAATGCTGCTGACTTTTTTAATATATGGACTCACTGGTGTGAGACATTGTATTGCAGCAATGGCAGACATCTACTCTAGACATCTTCGACCCTTGCCAAATCAGACTGAAACTATTTGGATGAAGAGATAGTATTCCTGCTATCTGAACCAGTATGACTGTTTCTGTTTGCTCCCAGACTAATATCTGGGAGCTAAAAGTATGATTCAGACTATTAATTATATTTGTCATCAACGGCTTTAAAAAAACATTAACAAACTCTAGTGTACTGAATACAAAATAGATGAAGTCTTTCTTCACACCACAACAGCACCTTCAATTACCTTCATATCAGTATGACCTATGAAGGTACATATAGGCATAATCGTTGCAACACAATAAGACTGTCCCATTTCACGCCACTGGATTTGGATTTTCCGGATGCCTAACAGCAATATAGTAAAGGTGTAATGTGCAGGGTAAATTCAAATTGTAGGTTGAGATATATCTATACGAATGTGGTACAGCTAAGATTTGAATCTTACAAAAACTTTGTGATAGTTTTCCCACAAATTATGACAACTACTGTTTTTTTTTTTAATAAAAATGTATATTCTGTGAATATACAAATTTCATTTCAGGGTAAGACACCCACAAGCCACAGACAGTTAATTCAAATGCCAGTAAGGCATCTATAGTTTGGTAGCAACCCTATGATAGAACAAACAACGCAATGAAGGGTTCTCACTGGCAACATTATATTAGTTTATGTAATGCACAATATATCTAACAAGGTTTGTATTGATGTTCTGAGAGAAAGAAACACATCATACTAGTGCAGGAGGAGTTCCCAATCTATACAGAAGTAAGTGTGGATAAAAATACTGATGGGTACGTAAAAGTGCCAACGGTTAAATAAAAACTATCAGCAGTGAAAACAACAACAACGATAACAAAAATAACCCAGAAATTGCTGGTTGCAAGAAAAAGAAGATTAAGGTGAGGCAATTATTTCACCAAAAACAAGCAAACAAAAGAGAAAAATACTCTCAGCAACCAGCTGGAGCAAATCTAAGGCTACGTTTGTGCATTACGCTTCAAGAATTCAAGAAGAAGAAAAATACAGAAGGAAAAGCATTTAAATCAGACACAATATTAAAGCCAGGTTAAATGAACAATAAGGACCAAAGTGTTACAATTCAATGATCTATTAGGAACCCTCAGGTCATGATTCCCAGATTTCAATTTGATTGAGAATTTGACAAGTGTTACACATGCAGGTCGAGGCCCATGTTCAGGGATGTCTTAGTGGCTTACAAGGCACCTGAAGAATATTGTATGTGGGTTTAACATTGTGGCTGATAACTTTATCAAATAATTCCATCATCACCCAGAGGTAAACCAGGGCAAGATGCCTCCCAGACAACGCGCACTTGTGTGAACAAATGTGACCCATTAATTTCCCTAAGAGCTTGTATTGGAACACAAACGTTTTCTGACCCAGTTCAAATAATATCACTCAAACAAATGTCACTGAAGGGCTAAAATGCCAGAAGACTGCATCAGTCCACCAAAGTTAAAAAAAAAAAAAGATTTATAATTTTTGTGTTCGACATACTAAGAAATCCATTTTTTTTTATTTTGCTTTCATGGTGACGTGTTAATGAATAGAGAATATATAGTTTGCATATTAGAAAAATCGAATCTTTCCTGTAGTCTCGCTGTTGTGTGCAGATTTAAAAACAATTATTTGAACACGCTCGTGTTTTTGTTAATAGCTAACGAATAATGAAAAGTGTATCTTCCTCTTGTGAGAGTGAAGATACAAGAGTCTGAATGCGTGTGGAAAAAAGCTCATGAACAAATGTAGAACTCAACAGCTGAAGCCAGCGCACCAACAAGCTAATACAAGATTCTGGAAGAAAGAAAAGAAAGAAAGAAAAAATATCCAAATTGCACTTTTGGTTCTGATAAAACTAGATTGACAGTCACATTGGCAATTAATTTGCAACATAAATTTGAGTTGCAGTATTTTGCATTTTTACCCCCCAAGTTAGTGTAGGATCTTTAAAGCACCTTGAGGCAACTGTTGTTGTGATTTGGTGCTATGTAAATAAAACTGAATGGAAATAAAGAATCCCATCAGTCTTGAGAAATATCTACATGTCTTTGGCTTTTAAAACTAATGCTGGTAAAGTAGTATAAAGCCATTCATTAACCATCTCAAGGCAGGCGTTGCCGATTTGCAACAGTTAAAAACTAACAACCTGATTACCCCACATACATATTTTATGAGTTTGTTTTTTTTTTAACTCAGAAGTACCACTGCAGGACTTGGTTGTGCATTAACAACGAAAAGTTTAATTTGAGCCTGAGAGGGTTAATGCTGGAAGTGGCAATGACTAGGGACTGTAGTGATTAATAGGGCAGGCTTGTAATGAAAAACATAGTCTGGAAAATAAATAGCATGCAGCTACAGGTAAGTTATTCCATGCTCACAGATTAAGATGAAATAAACAAAACACAACAGAATGACTTTGACCTCAGTCACACAGGCCTAAGGAACAGCTCGTGACCCCCTCTGGAAAACACTTGTGAAAAGTGTGGTACAGACCATAAATGCAAAACATATCAACTATGTGAAATGTTTGAACCTAGATAATTTATCATTTTAAGAAAAATATTAGCTTACTCTGAATTTGATGGTAGCAACTTTGCTCAAAAAATGTTGGGACTGGGGTCAACAAAAGGCTGGAAAAGTAAGTAGTATCAAAAAGAAACAACTGTTGGAAGACTTTGTAACAAATTAATTTAACTGGCAACAGGTCAATGGGTGGGTGTAAAAAGAGCATCTGAGAGTTTCTCAGAGGTGAAGACTGGCAGAGGTTCACTGATCTGCAAAAACTGCATCTATAAATTGTTGAACAATGTCAGAATAAACGTAAAAGTGCGAATGCTATAATTAATCATAATCTAGAGTTCATAATACCTTCAACAGATTCAGAGAATCTGGAGAAATCTCTGTGCACAAGGTTGAACATCGGTATTGGATGCCAAGATTTTACTGCAAACTGGTGTGTTTCTGCCATGGAAATCACTACATGGGCTCAGGAACACTTCCACAAATACTTTTCTTTGAACACAATTTCCCATCTCATTCAAAAATACAGGTTAACGCTTTATCAGGCAAAGAAGAGGGCAGCTTCTCTGGGGCACATTTCACTAGAAATGGCCCGAGGAAAAGTGGAAAACTATTTTGTGATCTGACAAATTGAAATTTGAAATTCTTTTTGGAAAATGCAGCATCCTTCAAACTAAAGAGAAGACAGAAAATCTGGTGTGTCAGTACTTACTTCAAAAGCCTGTAACTCTGATGGTATGGGGGTACATTGGTTCCTATTGGCAGTGTGTACATGAGGAAGAGCACCATGAATCTTGAAAGGTATTGATGGTGACTTTCCACTGTTTTAGAAAAACACGTGCTCCCATCCAAATGACTTCTCTCCGAAGGTCTTGTGAACACCTTGCATGTTTTAGCACAACAATGCTAAACCCTCTACTGCAGCGGTCCCCAACCCCTGGGCCTCGGACCGGTACCGGTCCGTGAGTCGTTTGGTACCGTTGAGTTGGTAGAGTTGAGGCTCAGGTGTGAAATGTATGGTTTTCAGGGTTTTTATCGGTTTTCAGCATTCTTTTGTTATTGTTTTTATCGTTAACACGGTTTTCCTGGGTCTTTTCACGTGTTTTATGAATAAATAAATTCTAATACTAGTTTTATTTTGTTGTATTTATCCGCGACACCTTAAAGGTCGGTCCGTGAAAATATTGTCTGGAATAAACTGGTCCGTGGCGCAAAAAAGGTTGGGGACCACTGCTCTACTGCATGGCTTTGTAGTAGAGGACTCTGGGTGCTGAACTGACCAACTGAAAACATTTAGAGGATTATTAAATTGAAAATACAAGAAGACTCAGAACTGCTAAACAGGACTGTTGAGCAGACTGAAGACCAGTCCAGCAAATGCTCTTTTGTTCCCAGAAATATATGGACTGTTGTTAAAAGAAGTAGGGAAGAAGTGGTAAACATGATGCTATTCCAACGTTTTTCTTTTTTTTATGTGTTGTTACCATCAATTTCTAAAGTTTTAACTTTAGAATACACTTTTAATTCTTATCATTGTAAATTTTCTGTGTCCAAACACATGTTTTACTATGGTGTAATGTGAATAAAAAATGGATTTCTGAGATCCATCTTTTGACGGAAGTTGGTCCCCCAAACGTGTTACATTTTTGTTTTAGTGTTCTAGATGAATTTGAACACACTTTTCTCATTGAGCAGATGGTCATGTTAATTACTGAAAAGTGAGGTGAAACTGAAGTAACAATAAGCAAAGGACGATTCTGAGGGAGTATTTCAAATGCAAGCTATCAGATTTATTTCTGTATATATATGCAAGTATGTACATTTTTATTTTATATTTAATTGTATTTACATGTATTATTTAATTGTGACTTTTTTGTAATTTGAGGTTAAAAAACGTTAAAATAAAAACAAAACAAAAAAATGTAGCTCTCCATTAATAGCAACATAGTGGTATTGCTCAGCAGCAGCATATTTTATACTTTTATGGTCTAGTTAAAACAGCCACATACTGTGTGCGAATAAATTCTGCTGGCTGTGGGTTTTTAAACCAAAACATTTCCAAAGGTCTTGACATTGTTTAGACACCGTTGGAACCACATGCTGTCTACCAATCAAAGGCACAAAGACAGATGGGAGGTGGAAGGAAACCCCAGGGGAAAGGCCTTATGTCTCAGTTTCACTGCAACAATGGGGCACGTGCTCTCACTATTGTTGGAATTGTTCACTCACACAGTGTGCATCAGCTGACCGGAGAACTATATCACATCCTGTCTCAGAGCTATTGATCTTGAGTTACAGGGCCTCACGGTATTTTAACGGATGAAGAGATTTTCTTGGCAATACTCTGCTGTGAGTGGGACCCCAGCAACCCTGGCATCTGGCGGCTGCATCATTCAAACAGGACCAAAAATCTGATTCCTGCATTTCAACCAATCACATCATGACGTTTCATAGTGTTTAGCTGTTTTGACCAATGAAATATCCCTGTATGAATTTACATTTTCTATATGATATACAACCACTTTCTATCACTCTCCCAAGATGATAAAGGACATTTAAAAATAAAGATATTGTGGAAAATTATTTAAAATGCTCTTATATTGGAGAAGAATGAGTACTATGCAGAAATCGCGTATATATACCATCTGATTATACAGTATTTACAAGTGATTTTAAGCACAAAAATAAATACTGCGTAATGACTTAAACAGAAGTCAGACACTTATAACAATGTGCCAAAATAAAGGAGGATGTGTTTTTCAGATCACTGTATGATCACATTATATACTGATAAACACAAAAACATATAAAGATGTATGTGCATTAGATTAGTAGATATCTTGTAGCATTCACGAGCGTACGTTCAAAATCTCTTCTAACAAAAAATCCAGAACTCTGTGAGTATGCCGGCAAAGACTGCTTGTCTTTATTTAGTCAAAAATAATAATAATAATGTATTTTTGATACATTACTTGCTCTTTTTATTGTGTCAAAGCCGTTCAAGGCCATAATTTTTGAGTTACACAACTGAATTTGTATGGACAGTTTTGAAAGGCAGGCAGCTGGGTTAAAGAGCAATAAAAGAAGCTTGGGTATTGAGAAAGCTAATGAAGTATATCTTTCTGAATGGGAGGGGCTGGACTGCTGGCGTGTGCTTCACACAAACACAGGCACCGGCCAGAGGGTAGTGTCAATAGACTTCTTGGGGGATGGGCACTTTCTACCGTTAAATTTTCAACGGCATTTATTTCCTTAAGGGTTGTCACGTGGCCCATTTCAAGGAGGAGGTTGGGCTGTCTGGAATAAGTCAAAGTAAAACTGCAGCTGGTTTTCATGGCTTTATACTTTATACACACTTTGTTGACTGAATATATGCATGTGATAGTGAGTATATATGTGTAGATGTGTTTATGTATAAGCAGTACAACAATAACCAAGTTTGTTAGCACCTAAAAAACCTGTTCGACAAGTCCTTTGCTTTCAGTAGCTGAAAACACAACATTCTAATTAATATTTGAGAAAATAATTAACAGTTACTTGGCAACACAACCACCAGGCCCACAAAAATAACAGCAATTTTATTTCAAAAAATGCTAAATCCTTATTGGTGTTCAGCAGTGACATCAGCTTTTCTAGCTGAGGACCACCTACATCAAATGAATGACACAGCACAAAGGTCTGCCAGCAACACTCTCTGAAATGGGGCCTGTTGAACATCACACAATAGATTGCTGTTTGTATGCTTCCCAGGGATCCTGAGAAGCATGAACAGTATGGAAGTTTACTTCTCCTTGTCTATGAGTCACATATAATGTACTTAGAAGTGCATTTCATGTCTGCACTGGTAACTCAGGTACCGGGTTACACGTGTCTGTTTTCCTTCAGCATGAGTATCCAAAAAGGCATATATTTCTCAGTAGCCATGTGATGAATTGGCTCCGTGAGTTTTCTTGAGAATAAAAATAAAATAAAGTTCTTATTATATTTGAGGAAGTACTCTAATTGAGTGGTATTCACGGAGAGAACTCTCTTCTCTGTGAGGAAATCAGATCATTCAGCTTCGTTAATGCAACAACGAGTGCCTGCCACTGTCTGCCGACTGTGGTGAGAGTCAACATCACAATGTAAAACTGAAAGTTAGCTGGAGAAGATAGACTGATCTGCTAATAGTGTAATATTTTGAAGCCAAAATAAACAGTGATTTTAGCAGTTTTAGATATTATAAATGAAAAATGTTCAGTATAACCGTCTTTAGCCATAACTTGGCACGTCACTCTTTGGTTAGGCATAGTGCATGATTTGGGTCAAAATACACCCTTTAATAATGTTAACCACATGTTAGACAAACTTCTCTTCCAATTCATTTGCTATTAAGTAGACAAGTGATTGATAGCACAAGCACAGAATATTTGGCTATTTCAGACCTTTAGAAACTTCAGTTAAAACATACTGAACTACCACTAGACCTAAAACCGCATCTTAAAAATGAAGCTAATGGGATACTTGTTCAAGAGGAGAGGGGGTTTTGCGTTACTCCCACACCCCTTTAGTGAAAATGGGCTATGGGAATATCACAGAGGTAAAATAAGCCCTCTATAGTAGTTAATAAAATGACTTCAGTGT